>NW_003303754.1:4674787-4676506 GCF_000142945.1 Phytophthora infestans T30-4
TAGCAGCCTTGACACCGTTATCATACCTGTATACTCTGCCTCATTCACCGTGGTAGCCGAGAGGTAAGCGTTTGCAGCAATCATTTACCTTCCACTCAGGAAGGCTCCACAGCACCCATGAACAACTCCCGTAGCCACCGTACTTCTCTGTCTTCGCTGATCCGTCAAAAGACATGACGAATCCGCTGTAATTACGGGAAAGCCTGGCGTACAGCAACGCGGGGTCTATTCGAATAGTCGAAAAACCCTTGTTTGGAGGCGCCACCGGCGCGAGCGAGTCTTCCAGGTCGACGAAGCTCGTGATGCTTGACTGCAGTAGCTGCGCGAAGGCGACATCCTTCACCTTCACGCGCTGCACCTTAAGGTGCCACTGCGATAGCAGCACTGCGAACTGGACCGCGCGTCCGAAGAGAGACTTCGACTTATGCACCCACTCTAACGTCGAGAATCGTGTATAGACATGTAGCGTCTTTCCTGCCAGCTGGACGTAACAGATCTTCAACAGCAGAAGTAACGCCAAAACTTCCTTCTCAGCTGGATGGTAGTTCATCTCGGCTTCTTTAAGCACCCGACCGAGGAACCGTACGGGGTGTAACTTGCCTTCATGTTCTTGCATTAGCGTAGTGCTCAACGCCCATTCATTCGCAAAGAGCATGACGTGAACTTCTTTCGACCGATCGAAGTGCCTGAGGATGGGTGAATGTGAAACACTCGTCTTCAATCTTTCGAAGGAACGACGTGCCACAGAAAGGCCACCTTCAACGACAAAGTCTTCATCCTTGAGCTGGTACTGCGCCGCACCGTAGACCGCGAAGTCTTGAACGAAGCGGCTGTAGTAATTATCCGCTCCAAGAAACGACTGCATGCCCTTCTTACTCGTTGGAAACGAAAGCTCGGTGATGGCCGCAAGCTTCTTGGGGTCAGCTCTGATACCTTCTGGCGAAATTTTATGCGACAGAAAGTCCACCTTGGGTTGGCAAAAGATGCTCTTGGTGAAGCTAATGCTGATCCGACACTGTGCAAATCTTGCCAGCAATCGGTCCAGCGTCGCCAGGCAGCTGTCGAAATCCTCGCCACCGAAGCAAATGTCATCCACAAACGACCGTCGACCAAATACAGGTACCAGCGATGATTTGTCTGATTCCCCGTTCGTAAACATGTCAGCGACGGGGCTGTTGACGAGTTGTAGTACAGGGTCGGTCTCTACCGGTGCTTCACGGTCTGCCGCGAACTTCGTTTGAAACGAACCCTCGGCGCTTGGTCCACGACGTTCCTCGGCCTGTTCTTCAGCTAAACGCATCCTCTCCGAGTATTCAAACCAACCTCCTTTAGGTTGAACGAACCCCCAGAGTGCGTTGTCAATCATACGCTGGTAGATCATCGGCGCGTTCTTTAACCCAAAGGGCATGCGTAGCCACTCAAAATGTCCTAGTGCGCAGAACGAACGCCGACACTTTTACGCGCTCGGAAAGTCATCATTGACCGCTCCAGAAAGCCGCTTGCTGCATCCAGCGAGCAGAACTCATAGGGTAGCGTTCGAGATCCGGTAACAAGTCCGTCGACTTAGCGGGCATTGCCATAACTCCATGATCGCGGGTGATATACATTTCACCATTCTTGGTAATCAAGGCAGGAGCTGTATGCCCAGGCACGGTTCATTTTTAGATAAGAATTCATAAACTGGTGAATAGGCCATTGGACATGACTCGAAAAAAAAAG
>NW_003303754.1:4676995-4702993 GCF_000142945.1 Phytophthora infestans T30-4
CGCTTTGATTTCAACAGTCGGTACTTGGTCCATCTCCTTCCCATCCCTGGTTTCCATCTCTGGGCCATCTGCCGAGTCGTCGTTCGCAATATTGAATGCGTGGGCCGCCGACATATTGGGTTGTTGACTTTTGTTCCGCTCCTCGTTCTGCCGCTGTCTTGACATTTCGGAATTCGCACCAATCTTGCAATGAATACTCGGTGCCGTGCTCAACACCTTCTGCGCGATGCCTGTATCCTCTGGATCAACCACCGATGTCTCGTTCGCAGATTTGGTGACACACAAGGCCGGGACAGCTTCGTTAAAACGGGTGACTCCATTTAATCCAGTGCTGTTGCTTGTCGCTTCCGTGGTCACCCCTGACTGGACACTAACACTCGTTGGCGTATGTACCACGTTTACAGGCCTCAGTAGTTCGTGTGTACGCACTACCGAGGCTTCGTTCGCGTTATTGCCTCCGCCATGGGTTGTCGTGTACGTGTCCAAAGGCTCTTCGGAAGGTTGACCGTCGGCCGAGTCCCCGGCTGTCACCCCAGACGCCAGACAAGCTTCCACTTGTTCACGTTCTTCCAGGATCAGTGCCCAGCGCTCTGCACATGTCAGACGATCACTAGAATCCACTAGCGAGTCTTCTAGAGGTTGTGGTAGCACTCCACTGGGTTCTGGGTAGTCTGGTCGATCAACTGCCGAAGGCTGAGTGGCAAGCCATTGTTCGTAGATTTCGCATTCACGCTGAAAGAGCTCGCGGTCTCTACAACCTTCGTAGGCCAACACTTGCCAGTCTTGGTACTTCTTGGACTCCAGGCGCACATAGCCGTCACCTCGTGGCAAATCACCATCTGGAATCCACATCGCGATCGAGTCGTGTGCTGGCAGGTACACAGTTCGATCAGACACGTTTGTCAATCGAATGCTCTGAGGCCGTCCACGTCGAAACCTCGTCACTGACGGGATTAACTTGTTCGTTCGACGAACCCACAGTACGTGTTCTTCCAGCCCGACTTGACGCTTAGCTAGTCGATATTCTCGCCACTCGTGCGCTTGAATGTCCAACCGCTCGGGTGGCCCGGCGTTAACATGGGAGCCGTATTCTTCGCTGTCGATCATGTTCTTGGTCTTTATCAGCGGGATTTGGACTTCGTGCGGTAATTGCGCCGCGCCGTGGAACAGGTCCAACCGGATCCCAGCTGGGATCATAAAGTCGGTCCCGAGTACCACGTCGACGCCCGCACTATGCGCCATTACCCACATCTCAAACTCGTACACCATCTCCCATCCGAGCGTAATCTTGACGCACGCTCGTCGCGTCGTAAACACCTTGCCTTCGTTGATCCCTTGAATGTCAATGCGGCGTCCGTGATCAGGTACATCTCGGAGTCGCAACTTCTTGGCAAAGGCGTCAGTGATCACACTAACGTTCGCTCCTGTGTCGAGGAGGATCCTCGTTCGCTGGTTGTTCACAGCGCCTTGCACCAGAGCTCTCATTCTGATCCGTCGGTCGAATTTCCTGGCCGACCACCACCCCTGTCTCTCGCCAGGGTTCAACTTCATCATCTTGGAGTGACCCGTGGGCTCGTCTCGCGCTGCACTCGAAACCAAGCCGAGCGAACCCTCGCTGGTGCCCTCATCAGCATCAGCACACTCCACTATTTCTCCAACACCTCCACCGAGGATTCTACTCCTCTCCTTTTCATTTTCCGTCGCGTTCACACTTGTTACGTATTTACCAGGCCATTCACTCTGCCCCATGAAAGCAAAGATACACTCTGCTTCCATTGAAGGCTCGGTTAACTGTGGCAGCCCGATAGGGACCAACCCAGTTGTAGTTGGCGGGCTGCCTAGTTTAAATGACGTTCTTGAACGACGGCCTTGAGCTCTGGCGGGAGTTCCTCCTTCGTGCCTTTAGTGCGCACGAATTTGGCAAGGTCTTGGAAGTTGCGGAAAAGTTCGCATTGTCCAGCATCGTGGAGTTGTTTGCAGAACTTGCACCGCTTGTTACAGTAGTGGGCGGAGTGACTCATGCCACCGCACACCGCGCATGGTCCGTACTGTGGGCGTCGGTTGTCGCGGTTGAAGTCACGTCGACCGCGTTGGTCCTGACTGAACCCACGGTCACCACCTCGGCGATCTTGATTGAAGCCATTATCGCGATCAGGCATGTTTCCACGTGGTTGACGGTTGTCTGAACGTGCGTAGGTGCCTTCAGCAGCTGCACGGCGCTCATTTTCGTTAGCAGCGGCGAGGTATCGGTCGTTTTCGTCCAATGAGAAATCACCGTCCGTATTATCAGGCTGAAAGTCGTTGTACTCATCTTGGACATCGTCGTAAGCGTTCGGATCTTCGTTTGAATACTCGGTGCCTCCCTGAGCAGCTTCACGACCTTCTAATTCAGCTAGTAGGTCGTCCACCGTGGCTTCAATGAGTGTCACTCTTGGTTTGTTGCGGTTGTCATCGCGGCGACGGTCATCACGCCGGTTGTTGCGGGCGTACCCATCGTCGCGTCGCGTATCACGACTCTTGGAGTATCGGTACTCACTGTCACGCTTGGCCATTCTCTCCTTGCCCTTGAGAACAGCTTCGATGATCTCTTCGAGCTCGTGAATGTCGGCGACTCGAGCGTGGTAGAGACTCTCCGCTAGCTTGTCATCGTCGCATGTTGCCAGGAACTGCTGTACGTGTTCTTTCGCGTCGCGACCACTCTTCTCAAAGTGTAGACGGGCGGTCCGAGCGTAGCCATTCAGCCTGTTTATGTAGTCGCACAGATGTTCATTACGTTCCCGCTTGGCGGAGGAGTAACGCGACAGTGCCGTCTGCGTGAACTGCGAGCAGTAGTAGCGGATGAACGCATCGCTCAACAGCTTCCACTTGCGCTTCGTCTTCTTCGTAAGTTGACGGAACCAATGAATGGGACCGTCCCGGAGACTTAGCTCAAATGGAATGCACCATTTATCGGCATCTGTGTGGGTTCCAGTCATTTCATAGACGAACCCACGGAGCCACTGCATACAGTTCTCGCTCTTGTTGCGAGAGCCTGAGAACGGCGTGATGCGATCCAGTGGTCGGTGCGAAGCCATTTCAATCCTCGGTGTCGGGTCTACGTCGTTCAGCGTCGCTAGCTCATTCATCTGACGCATCAACTCGAGTTGAGGATCTTCCTCGTCGAATGTACGCACCAAAATGTCATCGTCACTGGACGAACCATCGCTGTCGACTTGACGACGTCCGGCACCACCTTTGGGGGCTCGCGCACCGCCTCGGCGACCGAACGAACTCTCGTTACTTGCGTAAATGCGTTGCATACGGCTCTCCGAACGTGGCGTAACCATGTGCGAGTCTTGAAAGTACGGTGAAGCTTCGGTAGTGCCAAAGGCACCACGCTCAGCTCCACGCTTGGTCGGAGGAGTACGAACGAGTCGTTGGGGCGTCGGCGGCAGTGGAATCTTAGACGGATCTTCATCTTGAATCATCGGTCGACTCACAGGCTGCTTTCCGGCATTGATGCCAACAGCGCCAAACGCCTTCCGAAGCTTCTTCTTCCATTTCTGGAGAGCAGCTCCGGCTTCATGTGGACTCCAATCCTGGAGCGACATCGTCGATGGGTACGTCTCGTTCTCGAACCCCAGCGACAACAGTAGCGAAACTGAATCCTCGGCAACTTGACTTGTCGAAACCGAGTTGACTGGGTATTGAAGTTCCTGCGCAAGCGCAGGCCAGTCGGCCTTTTTCTTGGGGATGGGCTTGAACAGCTGCATCCACTCATCATTCTGCATCAGCGCTTGTACGCGGTCGAAAACGCGCTTGGCGGCTGGTGTATCACCGTTGATAGGTGGGCGAGGTGCCTTCAGCAGTGCTGAATGCTTTGCACTCGCCACCGAAGGTTTAAAACCCTCGGTCCCATCGTCATAATCATCATAGGCCGGTTCCGGTCCCGCAACATCATCGAGCTCGTCGGCGAGGTTCCTCGAAAGGGACTTGGTCGCCCCGCTCAGCCCCGATGATAGCGTGGCCGTCTCCGGCGTCGCTGCGCCTGGCTCTGGAGCCGGCGTCTTGTCTTCGTAATCTTCATAATCGTGTGCGTCAGGACCGATGTCCGCTTCGTCGTCGAAGCTCACTGAAAGCTCGGTGGCGGCTGCAAAGCGCGCAGCCGGGCTTGAACTCTCGTTGCGAGCCCCGCCAGACTTGTCAGGCGTAACTGGTACCGTCGGTTCTCCTTTCGCCATGTTTCTTGTCTTTTTCTTGTTCTTCTTCTCTTGGTAGCTCGTAAACTGGAAGGCCATACAAACAGTTCACAATGGTCACAATCTGTTCCCGGGTCGCGGCACCAGTTGTGGTGTTGGAAATCCCACGTGAACTCTAGCTACAGATGTAGTTAGGATGTTCCCACAACAATACGTCTACTAGGATAGTAAACGATCGTTCGGGCGGACCTGAAGACCCCAGTTCTGCCCTTGCACCGGGACAAACTGGACCTTGTAAACTACTTATATAGGCCAACCAGTAAAATAAGAACACGCTACTAGCACGAGCAAAGCTAGCAGGTGTTTTGAATCCTCGTGGTCCCAACAGCGGAAGGGTACCAGGCACGGGTAAGCCTTTTACGAGATCACCGAGTGTTCAACACTCGGCTGGGAAGAAATAAAAGGGAGGCAATTCAAGCACTCCCAGTCGTGCAAATAGGCAACAATAAGCCGTCACGTAAAACCTCCCGATAATAATCGGGCAATACACAAAGTCTCTTGGCCTTGCCGGATGAACCCTCGCTACAGAGCTTCGAGTTCACCGACAGGCATAACACACTCAAACAAGCTTGACCTGACGCTTACCTTGAAGCCGGACGTCGCTCTGTGTGCTTGAGTGAAGTTCTGTTCTTGTATTTAAGCTTACCCTTTCGGGTCTATTCCTAATAAGAAGTCCTAATCAAGTATACAAATATCAAGTGAACAATGATCCGTTATGCATCTTCTCGCATGCCACGCGTCGTCTGCACCGTTGCATGAGCATCTTTACCGGTCCGCGCCCTGTCCCAGACGGTAAACGTGTCTTCCAAAGGTCGCTGAGTATTCCGCGAACTCATCCCAACCGCCACTGAGGGTTCGTACCGTAGATGGTCCGCTGAATGCGAATCCGGCCAGTCCATTATTAATAATAAGGACAGCCTGGATTCAGTGACATAGGGCCGTATCCGATAATTGTTGAAAACTCGGAGGTGACGCCGTCGAGTCCCTTGCACCTTGGCGTCTCCGTACATCACCCGACCGAGGGTTCGTCGCTTGAACAACCTGGGCGGTGTCACGTCTTTGTCGACGGGTGATAATCCGCAACCACGGAGAAATCACTACACCACACAGGTCGTATCCTGTTAACTCGCGGCGAATAAGTGAGTTTTCCTGAAGAGACTGGAGTACTTATCTTGGATGATCGCTGAGTTGAGGTAGATCAAAATCCTGAACGGAGTACCCGCTAACTCGCAAAAGGTCGTTAATACTTTTCAGCGTCTCGAACATAACAACGGAACCCCGAACTGGATCGAGCACGTTGCGGTATCTGTGTAGAAAGTCCTCAGACAAATCCTTGTAGAACGTATTCCACAAACCGCGAACATCGGTAGGCATTGAGTACACCAAAAGCGTAGCAAACAACTGGCGAAGCTGGTAGGGCATTTGATATGCGGCAGCCTCGGTCATACACGCAACCCACTCTTCGTCGTTTTGAAGGTAGCCGGCATGCAGGGCAGCCGTCTCATAGTTCGGGTGAACAACGCCACCTACCGTCCTTAAATCTTCGAATGAAATTGGACCTCTGCGATGACACAGCATCACGCGAACAAAAAACCGCTCAGCATCCCGTATCGACACGTGCATCAGTCTTCCGAGCGATGCTTGAAATTTGGTACGACGGGTCCATTGCTAAAACCTTCCAACTGACTTTTTTCGGTACCTCCTGGTAAAGCTTTGCGATTTGATTTTCCGGGGCCTCGCTGGCACACAAATCGAAGAAGCGAGTAAGCATCGTGTGCTCGCCATTCGCGAGAACGGTCTCAGGTCGGTCGCTAGTCCGAAAGGCAATCATCTGCCTCTGTTCCAGGTGCACTGTGAGCTGCTCGACGGAATGACTCTTTCCTTGAACGGTAAAGTCAAGAAGCCGCATGCAAGCTTCAACAGGAGATATGTACCGTGCATTGAGATACCGCAACACCTCATTTGGCTCGTCGCGTGGTCTGCCCATCTGCTCACCATCCCCCCTCACGGCTTCAACCGTGAGTACTGCCTTATCAGAACCCTTGTACACATATTTGTATAGATACTTCACAGCCGTGATAGCCGTACAAATCTCCACGTTGATATGACAGTTGTACTTCTGCGAGAAGTACGGATTGTAAGGTACAACCCATTGATTTGCCGTCGCGTTGTCATACTCCCGACCTCGAAATTTTAACACACCCTCCGACCGACGGCGACGCCTGTAGACCGGATACCCATCAACATTTGCTCGTGTAATCTCCGCCAAAGGTTTTGGAAATCCTTTGGAGCACTTGCCGTCCTTCATACAGGCGCACTGGGGATTTAAGTGTCCACATGGACCATGCATCATGCACGTCATCACTGTCTTGTAAAGATCTGGGTTGCTGACTTCGTCGGGAATCTCTGCAGAGACCATTTTTTCGATGATATCTCGTGTCCGTGGTTTGTCTTCGTCCGCCAAAATGATCAAGATATGCGCGTGAGGGAGGCCTCGCTTTTGGAATTCCACAACGTAAATGCGAGCTTGGACGCGACCAAGTACTTCCTCGTCCAAATCCTTCAACAGGGCGCGGAGTTTTAGCTGCCAAACCCGGGCTACTAAATCAGGACGGTCCTGTGCGGTATGGCCGCCAGGAATACCGCTGACAATTTCCTCCCATTCCGGATTGCACGTCATCGTTAAAAATATATCCGGTTTTCCGTATTCGCGAACAATCGCCATTGAGTCCTGATAAGACTTGTACATCTGCCTGGGCCCACCAGTGAATGTCGCTGGGAGGATGATTTTCTTGCCAACGCGCTCTAAGAAATGCTGTTCTGTAGTGCGAGTAGACCTTGGGGGTTGTAAACGGCGAGTTTCTCGATTGTACTCGGAAATTAGCCCCTCGCCCTCACCTAAAACCAAGGTAGTCTCATCCAGATAAGCGTCTGCTACGCCGGTGTAAAGCTCCGCCCGTAGTGTCTGTTGGTTATTGGAAACCCACCGCAAAAATTCCTGCTCCACTTTCGCTCGTTGGTCGACACACCACTGCTGGAAGAGCTGACCACCGTGGTGTAAAGCGGCCCCATCGTCATCTTTCGGAAATAGTCGATACGCAACAAACTCTCGCAGAGACGTCTTTGTTTTATCTCGATACTTTTGTCCGTTGGCGTAGGTATCAGTAAATGTCCAACCGTGCTCTCCCATCGGGAATAGCAAGGGATACTGTAGCGGATCATACATTGGGTTGGTCTCGAAAATACGCAAGAGTCCGTGCGGCTTGATGTACAGCTGTAGATCCCGATACTTGTTAAAATTTCCATCCTCCACCATTACGGCACCAACCTCGCTCACAGTAGGTAGATTGGTAGTCCCCGTTCTGCGCTTGTCAGCATGTAGATGGTACACAACGTTGATGTAGTCGTTTCCCTCTGCCATATCTCTTCGATTTTTCTCTCCGTGGTTGAGGTATTGCTTGGCAAATGGGTTGTACGTGGCCATCATTAGCTCTAGAGTCGTCAGCTTCTCATGGTCGAGCTCCGCGAAAATACCCTTTCGTCGCAACGTTCTTTGCCTTAAATCATCATCTACGATGTAGATCTGCGCAAACTTAGCAGGAAAAAACTGACCGGATCTGTGGTCCATGCGAGGTAACAGAGAACCCAAGTAATGGCCCATAGCCCCTTGGACTCTGTAGGTGTACACCCCTCGCTGTCCTTGCACCGAAGTATCTTCTCTAACGCCTTGAACCCCACGGCAACCACTGCGAGTAACCCCGATAGAGGTAAAAGCAAAAACTTGATTGTACGCCCGAATATACTTCCTGAACTCGCGATCCCCATAGTACTGTAGAAGCACAGGAGGCACTCGCTTCAAAGCCCGTAGTCGTACTCTGCCTGCGAGGCAACACGACATTTGAGATTCACCTGGCCATTTCCAGGCTCCACACCAACTACACGGATAGATTCCAGGAAGCCTATGTCGGCCATCTGAAACGTTCTTCCCTGAGACCCAAGATTTATCGAATACGTCGTGGTTACAAAGTGCATGCCCCCTGCGCACACATTTCCGTCGAATTCGTGCCGCCTCCTTCGCCGCCTCTTGCACTTCAATGGCTTGAGCCGAACGGGTATCAGCGTGACGCTGACGATCGATTTCACGGAGATGACCTGCTTCGTCTTGCGTATTGTGCTCGCGGATTTCCCGACGGAGTTCTGAATTATGTTCCCTTGCCGCTGCTCGAGCTTCATCTGAAAGGCTGGTACGATGCGTGCGCTGCCGCTCGGTATTTGTAACTCTCTGTACAGCGACCGCAGCAAGTAAGCCTGTAACTCCCTCAGCTTCGTGCGTACGCAGATCCGCCAAGGCCTTGTTGAGTCGAAGTCGCTGTTGGTTCAGTCTCGCCAAACGCCGGCGCTTAGACTCCGAATCTTCCACACCGTTTGGCGCCCTGTTTACATGCTCATTTACGCGCATAGATTTCTCAATCTCAGCCCTTGTTCGACGTCGCCTGACCCGTCCGGTACCACCTGCCGGTTGGGGGATGTGTAGAGTTTCAGACGGCCCCACACCTACGGTGGTATTTGCAGCATTGTTGTGCAACTGAAGTGGCTCGATTGTTAGACGGCCAATTTCAGTATCGAACGGATCAGGAGCCTCGGGGAGGAGAGCTTCCCGGTTCACATTAATGATGTTTAGTCGTTCCCTTCGATGTGCAGCAGCAACGTCGACGCGACGCTCAGCCCGAGAGCGGTTCTGCAAGCGCTGACGCCTGACAGGGCTCTCCTCCGAATGTAGGGGCAAAGCGTACCGGCGACCCAGCACAGCTCGCTCAGCTTGAGTAACAGATACGTCCGCGGCCGAATCAGCGGCAGCCTGAAGCGCACGGGTGACTTGGCGGCGATTTAGCCGACTCCGCGCTTGCCTCCTATTGGCGACTCTACGTACGCGGACCGGACGATCCTCTACGGCCGGCGGCGTAGCGTACCTCGCTTCAAAAGCTCTCCATTCCTCTTGGCTGACCATGGGGTCGAGGGCAAAATTAGAACTGGGAGTCGACACTGAGAACTCACATGACCATTGCAGCCCCCTAACGTTAAACGTGACACACCGGCGTATGCGCAAGTGTTTCGATAGCTTGAAGAATCCGGCCGCTAAGATAGGAACCCGCTCGATCCTTTAAATAATAAAGATAAATAAATAAGTAATTAATTAATAAAGTAGATAGTAAGATGAGAGCAAAGCTAATTTATTCCATTTAAGAGGAAAAGGGCAAAGATTAGACCGAATTATTCGGTATCAGAAGCTAAATCTATGACACACTCGTCAACGTTTCTTTTGGGTTTCGGCATAATCTTCGATGAACCATGGTTCAGGCTCATCGTCGTCGTCGGTATCGCTGTCTTCGTAGTCCTCACTGTCCGAATCGAACAGCTCGAGAGCGTTAACTCTAGAGCGAAGATACGCAATCGTATGTCGAGCGCGGTCTAGAGTAGCGCGAAGGTCTGCAATTTCTTCGTGATAGCTGTACCGAGGACGTTGGACCGGACGTACGTCCAGGTAGCTGTTGCAGTCGAAATCACGTGTGCGGCGAAGAACCATAAAGGCAATTGAATAATGAGAGTTTGAAATGATTAAATTGAGGTCCGACCTTTAATAAAACCTATATGTGTAAGTGCCTGATTTACGTTGACACGATATGGTGGTCCGTTTGTAATCTCCAGCTGTTGCGTACGTAAAAATGCAAAGCAACGATAATGCTCTCTGTCGGTAATCGTGCTGATAATAAGCATGGTCGTCCAAGAAACGGCGGATAGACTCGCACTGCTGTCTATTCGAAATGCATTTAACATGTACTCGCAATAATGTGTTTGTGGTGCGGTTAATAAATTGTGGGCTCGAAAAAATAAAATTGTGGTGCTGCTGAGAAAAATCTAGTGGCGAATAAACCAATTCAGATTTATAAAAACCGGCTGTTCCATGGTTGAGCAATCGTCATTAAATCCAGTTTATTTACCAATCATGTATGCTCGGCAGCTTTTAGGCCAATCGGGGCCACCTTCGCTGCGCTCGTCAGCCAGTAGAAATATTTAAATTATTTCATCCAATGATTTGTCCGGAAAAGCGTGACAGGCACGACAATTTAGTGTGACGGACAGACAGGTTGCTGCAGTAGATGTTTAAGATATGTGTATGCCTATCCAAACTCTAAGTCATTGACATATCACTTGCATATTTTGCTTTTATCGGACCAGTGGACCAGTGACATGGGCTTAGCCGAACTACAGCCTGGTAACACCTTGCGGGCTAAGTCAACAGCCATCGGTGCGTTCGTCAAATTCCTCAAAGAAGAGGAAGTTGAACAGGAATACATAAGGAAGTGCATTGATAGTGACGAGAGCGGAAAAATGTTCGTGTGTGTGTGATGGATAAATTTGGTATGTATCTTGCATTTAAGGAAGGAAAGAAAGGTAAGCCAATAGCTCGCAACACTGTCATGTAGTACTATCGGCAAGCCAAGCTCTGGCTGCTCGATCAGTTCCCTAAGCACCGAGCTTCATTGGAAGCCCGGTTGCTGAAAATGGAAAAGACACTAGACAGCTTCTGTCTGAAGCGAGATGGTGGTGGGCTCCTAGCGAAAGCACCACCTTGTACGAAATATGATTTGAAAAGAATGATGCTGTATTTGTACACTTATGCTAGCTCAGAAAGTGACTATCCAGATGCAACTTTACTATGTTTTCTCTGGTACTTGTTCGGTCGCGCGTCTGACCTAGCCATGGTCCGCAAACACAACATGTCAGTGGACGCAGGCGACGTCTTCTTCCTGCGCTTGGTTCGCGTGAAGACGTCTGAGGAGCAGGGGCTGTCGCTCTTTCCTGATACGGAATTGGCTACGTGCCCCTTGCTCTCCATTGCACTCGCCTTGATTCTCCAAGCCGCCCCATGCCCAGCCCTCGTCAGCAACCTCCCAGAACAAGCAGGCTTCGCAAGCTCCACGCTTTCTCCCGACGTCCCGCTTATCGAGCTGCTCAACGCTCCGCAAGTCACAGCTGGTCTTGCCGCTCCAGCAGCTCCGCCGCGCGTTGCCACAGCCCCTACAGTAGTGTGGTGTAGTGATTTCTCCGTAGTGTGGTGTTGGAAATCCCACGTGAACTCTAGCTGCAAATGTAGTTAGGATGTTCCCACAACAATACTTCACTAGGATAGTAAACGATCGTTCGGGCGGACCTGAAGACCCCAGTTCTGCCCTTGCACCGGGACAAATGTGGTGTTGGAAATCCCACGTGAACTCTAGCTACAGATGTAGTTAGGACGTTCCCACAACAATACGTCTACTAGGATAGTAAACGATCGTTCGGGCGGACCTGAAGACCCCAGTTCTGCCCTTGCACCGGGACAAACTGGACCTTGTAAACTACTTATATAGGCCAACCAGTAAAATAAGAACACGCTACTAGCACGAGCAAAGCTAGCAGGTGTTTTGAATCCTCGTGGTCCCAACAGCGGAAGGGTACCAGGCACGGGTAAGCCTTTTACGAGATCACCGAGTGTTCAACACTCGGCTGGAGGAAATAAAAGGCAGGCAATTCAAGCACTCCCAGTCGTGCAAATAGGCAACAATAAGCCGTCACGTAAAAACCTCCCGATAATAATCGGCCAATACACAAAGTCTCTTGGCCTTGCCGGATGAACCCTCGCTACAGAGCTTCGAGCTCACCGACAGGCATAACACACTCAAACAAGCTTGACCTGACGCTTACCGTGAAGCCGGACGTCGCTCTGTGTACTTGAGTGGAAATTCTGTTCTGTATTTAAGCTTACCCTTTTGGGTCTATTCCTAATAAGAAGTCCTAATCACGTATACAAATATCAAGTGAACAATGATCCGTTATGGATCTTCTTGCATGCCAAGCGTCGTCTGCACTGTCGCATGAGCATCTTTAACGGTCCGCGCCCTGTCCCAGACGGTGAACGTGTCTTCCAAAGGTCGCTGAGTATTCCGCGAACTCATCCCAACCGCCACTGAGGGTTCGTACCGTAGATGGTCCGCTGAATGCGAATCCGGCCAGTCCATTATTAATAATAAGGACAGCCTGGATTCAGTGACATAGGGCCGTATCCGATACTTGTTGAAAACTCGGAGGTGACGCCGTCGAGTCCCTTGCACCTTGGCGTCTCCGTACATCACCTGACCGAGGGTTCGTCGCTTGAACATCTTGGGCGGTGTCACGTCTTTGTCGACGGGTGATAATCCGCAACTACGGAGAAATCACTACACCACAACTGCCCCTGTCGCAATGGAAGCCACGGTACTGGTGCCCGTTGTGACCTTTCTTCATTCTTCAATTCATCATCTCGCCACCGTATGTCCAAGCGTCTGAATCGAGCCGTGTCCGACGCATTTCAGCGCCTCAATCCTCGTAGACGTCGCGAACGTGAACAGCGGGAGGTACGTCAGCTCATCCTTCTCTTGAATCATCGGCACCTTGCTCATCACCTCGCATTACTCGACTTGTTTCTCAGGAGGGCAAGGCCGAGGGTTCGAACGCCCCTCAGTCTGCTACACTTCCTCCGACAACAGCGCCATCAACCGGCCCTCCGGCGCTTCCTGCCCGGGACTCTTCACTCCCTGCGGTAGCTCCTGCAGCACTCCCCGTCGTCGCTGAATCCGCGGAGATGGCTCCTGCTGCTCCTCCTGCCCCAGCTGGTGGCCCACCACCACTCACCGAAGCTTCGCTGCGCGCCATGCTGGCTGAAAGTACGGAGGCATCGGTCGATCACATGATGACCTCGATAATCCCGTACTTGACTGCAATGGCTCGTCACCAAGTGCAGCTCAGCGTTGCGCCTCCTCTCCACGGCGATATACACACTCAGCGTCGTCTCGAGACTGCTGTTGGTTTCGATGAGGTCCTCGCTGCGATACAACCTGTTCCTGACGCGCTGTCGGCATTACCCCAACGCGTTGCCGACTTAGAGCGTCAGTTGCGGTTTGCTCAGTCCGAGGCTGCTGCCGCCGTGCGTTCGGTGGCACCCCACATCATGGCCCGTGAGAACGCGGAGACATTCCTCTAGGCTGCAAACGCTGAGATTGAAGCCTTACACCACCACGTCAAGATTCTCCGCGAGTCGAACGCCAAGAACGACGCCATGCTCGCCACTGCTCAAGCCACTATGGAACGACACGCAGAAGACTTGAATCGTCTGCACTGCGAGGTCCAAGCTCGGGACGTTTTTATCAGCACGTTGCAGAAGAAGCTGGCTCGCGAACGCGAAGTGTACAAGTCTTCTATTGGCGCGAATACTGAGCAGACCCGGAAGCTCCACCTCCTTCTGGTAAAGCTTGCCCAGGGCAAGTATGTCGATAACGACACGCTCAAGGTCCTCGAGAACCAGCAAGACCGTAACACTCGCCTCCTCCAAGCGAATCGTACCCTCCGTGCACACGTGAGTCTGGCAGGGATGGATCCCGAGGTACTTCGTCTGGCTGTCGAAGGTACGCTCTTAATGTTGCTCCTTCCACCGTGTGTTCAGCAACTAACGTTCGTTCACAATCCTTCGTGATAGGTCTGACTGCGGGTGAGCTGGACCTGGATGCGCTGGACTTGGATCAGGAGCCGTTAGTCGCTCTGCGGCGTATTCAGTCTGCCACCGCGTCTTCGGACAATCCTCAAGCCTTTCCCGCAGCTTTGGCCAAAGCAGCTCACCAAGTGGCCCATGGGAAGTCCCATAAGCGTCTTAGACCAGGTGGCGAGGATTCAGACGACGATCCGGACGACTCTGACGAAGACAAGGCTCCAATCCCAACGGACAAGGCCAGTGCTTCGATGGCAGCTGCCGGTCTCGGTGATGCGCCACCTGCCGATACTTCAACTCCCAAGTCGGCTCGTAGATCGCTGTTCGGTCCGAAGGCGTGGAAGAAGGCGGCCCAGAAGAAGCGCAAGAAACCCCGTCCTCATTCTCCTGCTAAGTCGCCACGACGTCATATGAAGACTCGGTCCAAGTCTGTACCGTCTTCTCCAAGTTCATGGTCGCCACCTCCTACACCAGCGTCTTCCTCGACTCCCGCAGTGGTCGACCTCAGCGGCGACCAGAGTGACGTGGACATGGGGACTGCTGATCCAGGCAGCGTCCCTTCGGTTCAAGAAACTGCTACAGAGCCTTCGGGTAAGGACGTGAACCCTGAGGATCACGACGATGTTCCTGTCTCTCCTGACGCGCCTTCGCCCCCGCCTCAGGGTCCACACGATGTGGCCAAGTCACCAGCTTCAACGATTTCACCTTCTCCAGCCGACATACGTGCTGCTGAAGAGGCTCTGCGCGAGGCCGAGGAAATGCGGCTCATGTTTGGCTCGAGTGACGAAGGTGAAGAGTCAGACCAGACTGTCCCACAAGGCAAGTCTGCTTCGGCGTCTGCCGCGACATCCAAGGCAGTTGAAGTCTCGGGAGTGGTTTCTACAGCAGGGTCTGCCCCTGTTGAGGCTGCTCCCCTAGCTTCCGCGTCTTCGAAGTCGGCTCCGACCGTTCCCACGACTGATGTATCAAGCGTGTCTTCGCCTGGCCTTTCGATGGAGATTGATGACGATGGGAATGCTGATGACGACTATGGAGATGACGTGGATGACAATGAACCTTCGGTGGATGACTCTCCTGATGCTCCCAGTGGTAGCGGTGATGTTCCGCCCCCCACCGATCATTCAAGCATACTCGATGACGAAGATGTTGAAGATTCAAACAGGAACTGGAGTAATCTTGGCCCAGCTCGTCCTCCGACTCCACCTCGGCCAAATCCTTCGCCGATGATGACTTCCCCAATCATCGCTGCCGGTCCGCCTCCTTCGCCACCAGCAAGTCCTCCGGCACCAGCATCTTCTCTTCCTGTTCCAGTGTCTCCTCGTCCGTCTATTTGGACTCTCGATGCTGGACCTGGGCGCATGATCACGGCCACCTACACTTCGGTGCCGCGTCGTGGTGGTGCACCGTCGGTTGAGCCGTTGTCTCACCGAGTGTTGTCTGGTGGTCGCCCTACGGTGCCGGCTTCGTCCACCTTGCCACCGTGGGTTCTTCCGTACGTGGACATGGGGTTTACTGACGCAGGCGCCAAGAAGTGTTTCGAGCGACTCTTGAGCTTAACCCTTCCCAAACCAGCTGGTGAGGTGACCGTGCGTACAACGTTGGAGGGTCTCCAAGCGTTCTTTGATTACTCGCGTCCTGATCACCCGTACCAGCAACTTCGGCAGCTCTATCCTCTTCAAGCCTGTCTCTTCGACACTGTCGGCTTCAATTCAAGCGTCCCCATCTCAAAGCGTGCTCCGATTGAGACCCGTCTCAAGATGATCTGGGCGAACCTTCGGGGTGACGGCGGTAAGCAAGGTGACCTCGGGTTCGCGTTGGGAGCGTCTCCACTGGCTTCCGTTGGCTGGTATTGAACGAGGTCTCGCTAAAGAAGCTAAAAAGGTTGGCCATGACAAGGAACGCTTGCAGGAACTGAGAGCTCTGTTGAAGAAGCTCTTCAGTGAGCGCGGCCGTCGTGCCGATCGTCTTCGTAACAAGTACCGTGAGCAGTCCATGGCGTGGAGTCGTGACTCGGTTTCCTCTGGTACTTCCGGCGCGCCGTTCATTCGTCCCGAGTTGCTTTTGGAGCCGTCGAAGCCGTGGTACCCCATTGAAAACTTGTCGTTCGCACCTCGGACATCTGACTGGATTTCCGAAGTTCCGGCTCTCGACGCTCGTCAGCCCTGGCGTACTGGATGGATGAATGCGCCGCATCAGCACCCGTACAACACCACGTACTTCCCGTGCCAGCGTAATCCGGAGATCTTCAATCCTCGTGGTACACGTTTCGTGAATGTGTACCGAAGCGTGATTGTTGACCCGTCTCTGGATTCTACTGAAGTTATTCCGACCTGGCGTTCGTTGTTTGACTCGCCACCGGGTACTCCACGTCCCGCTCTGGCTGCTGCTCCTGTTGAAGCTGGTACCGAGGATTCGCAGGGTCCGGCTGCAGCTCCAGCTGCCGAGCTCAGGTTCTTGATGAAGAGAGAAGGAGAGTGATGACTCGGCTTCGTTGACACTCTTGGCCACCGCGGCCAGACACTTGGAATCGATTTGACTCCTCGCTGCACGTTCTACGACGTTCTCCAGCATCTCAGCTAACTGTTGAAGTGTCCCGCGTGACTTCGTTTTCAGTGATCGCTCCGCGGTCGGCATTCATGTTTTCTTATTCTTAATCCACTTCCACAGCGTAATCATGTTCATGTTGTTCTTCAAATGCATATACAATTTGTTGTTGCAGTAACGTTCTTCGTCTGTTACCACAGGCTGCATCGCCCTGTGGACAGTTCATGCGTGATCCAGTCACGCTAGTCTTCGTCCGCCACTTGCGCCATCTGCAGCCGATTCTCGCTCTTCTTGGCTCGCAAATAGTCGTACAGCAGACCTCCACATGACAAGTTTGATGATGGTTCCCAAGTTGTATCTTCATAGCCAACCCACTTGACTTTGAACTCGCGTACAGCACGCTCCGTGCTCGTCGTCAGTGGTGTTCTGTCGTCGAGGATGGCCTCGACTTCATATTCACCGGCAACTTGATCTGGTTACCAGCTGTCCTCAGGCAACAGTTCCTCATCGAAGTCGAGTCTTGCTTCATTAGTCGCGTCTAGTACCAACCGAGTGCTCGGTCGACTGTTGAACTCGTTGACAGCCTTGAGTCGCGACACATGCACTACTGGGTAGAAGCGATACCCACTTCGATCAGGCAGCTCCAGCTCGTACGCAAACTCTTCCACCTTGCGCTTGATCCGAAAAGGTCCATGCCATCGGTGAGCTAATTTCTTCGTCAAGCCCGGTTTGACGCGTTCCATGTACAGCCACGCCTGGCTCCCAATCTCAAAAAGAGATCTCGGTGGGGCTCTTGCAGGATCTTCCATCTCTCCTGAAGCTTCTAGGGGGTCTGCCGAGTGTTCGTTTCCACTTGGTTGAGGTACAGCGGCTTTTTCCAGTCGACTCAGAGCATCATTATGCTTTTTTGCTCGTCGCTCCTTTTCTACAGCCTGATAATCTTTGGCCATAGTGAGGGCGACCTCATGTTGTCGATTGATCTCACGCCGCCACGCTAGTGCGTCAGACTGCTTGCCGAGTCCTCGTTTGAGTGATGACGACATTGCCCGCAGCGTCGACTGAGCATCCCAACCGTGAACGAGGTAGAACGGCGTCTCCTTCCTCGTAGTGTCTTGAGAAGTATTAATAGCAAATACTAGCTTCTCCGCGATTTCGTCCCAATCTTGCTGTAAAGGGTCTTCCGCGTACACCCGTACGGATCCCATCACCGACTTCACCGAGCGTTCCTGCTGTCCATTAGCCTGTGGCTGATAGCTCAAAGTCGCTCGTGATCTTGACTGCATCATCTCTGCAAATGCTTGGAAAACCTCGCTCATGAAGCGTGGGTCGCGGTCATGCCATATTATTGATGGGGCCCCGAACCGTCGGTACACACATTCTTCGAGCACTTGGGCAACACTCAGGCAGTCGTATCTGACATAGCCTTGGCAATAACGAATCCCGTGAACGAGCACTGAAATAGGAGCAACGCCGTGTTGCCCCTGCGAGATTTCGGTAGTGGGATCACAAAGCCCATCGAGACGATCTGGAAAGGTCGTTCGGCTAGTACGTTGCCAGGTAAGTATCCACGAAGCTGCGGACGGCTTTTACTCGAGCTGCAATCTGGACATGACTTCACATGCTTCTCCACGTCAGCGTACAAGCCGATCCAATAATAATCGGACTTAACGCGATGGAACGTTCTCACCACACCTTGATGTCCTCCTTCCAGCGAGTCGTGACAGTTCTGCAAGACCTCTTGAATCATCGTTGTCGGTACCACAAGCCGTAGCTTGGTCTTCTCTTGCCAACCGTGGTCGTACCGCCGATTCAATCCAAGATAGTGAAGCACGCCGTCTTGTGATAACACGAACCGGTCAGCGTACATCCAGGCATCTCGAGCTTCTTTGTAACTCAGCTCTTGTGCTTGGCCCTGAAGCACCTTCTTGATGTTAGACCACTTCTGCTACTCGTCTTGTGCTACCAGTATCCGTCTGCGTCGTTCCCGCTGTATCGCTACCGGTTCAACATCTTCCGCATCGGGAAATGCCGCTGGTACAGTCTTGTGAGGATGGTCTGGCAAATCTTCGCCGAATGAATCTTCGGTGGACGTCTCTCGTCGTTCTTCATTCTGCTCTTGAGCTTTTGAGACATCCTCCGAGTGTTCATCTGCAAACCTGACGCGTTTCTTGGCTTTCGTCTGTCGCCGAGTCATCACTGCTATATTACCATAATCGCACTTTGGTGAGCTGTAATCAACCACGAAATTTTCGAAAATTTTCCACTTTGAAGACTCGCTGCCTGACAGTACATGTACTTGACGCTCTGCTCCTTGTGACGAAACATCTACCGAGTCTTCATCCGGTTCGTAGATCATTTCCTGGATGCGATTGAGCGACGCCAATTCCGACTTGCGAGTTTCAGCCAAGATGACTCGACTGACTTTTGATTCCAGCGCTTCAGTGGCTAGCGAACCCGCGGCAGCGTTGTGTTCTCGTACAACGTGAGGATATTTAACTGATCGAAGCCTGGCCGTGAGTTCCTTGTGAGTATTCAGCAGCGCTAGCAACGTTTCCTTCCTGCATGCGATCACCCCTAGTGATTATTGAATCGCAAGCCTTGAGTCACCAACGATGACTAAATCCTCGGTACCGTGCGCAATAGCAGCCTTGACACCGTTTATCATACCTGTGTACTCTGCCTCATTCACCGTGGTGGCCGAGAGGTAAGCGTTTGCAGCAATCATTACCTTCCACTCAGGAAGGCTCCACAGCACCCATGAACAACTCCCGTAGCCACCGTACTTCTCTGTCTTCGCTGATCCGTCAAAAGATATGACGAATCCGCTGTAATTACGGGAAGCCTGGCGTACAGCAACGGGGGGTCTATTCGAATAGTCGGGGAACCCTTGTTTGGAGGCGCCACCGGCGCGAGCGAGTCTTCCAGGTCAACGAAGCTCGTGATGCTTGACTGCAGTAGCTGCGCAAAGGCGACATCCTTCTCCTTCACGCGCTGCACCTTAAGGTGCCACTGCGATAGCAGCACTGCGAACTGGACCGCGCGTCCGAAGAGAGACTTCGACTTATGCACCCACTCTAACGTCGAGAATCGTGTATAGACATGTAGCGTCTTTCCTGCCGGCCGGACGTAACAGATCTTCAACAGCAGCAGTAGCGCCAAAACTACCTTCTCAGCAGGATGGTAGTTCATCTCGGCCTCCTTGAGCACCCGACCGAGGAACCGTACGGGGTGTAACTTGCCTTCATGTTCTTGCATTAGCGTAGTGCTCAACGCCCATTCATTCGCAAAGAGCATGACGTGAACTTCTTTCGACCGATCGAAGTGCCTGAGGATGGGTGAATGTGAAACACTCGTCTTCAATTTTTCAAAGGAACGACGTGCCACAGAAAGGCCACCTTCAACGACAAAGTCTTCATCCTTGAGCTGGTACAGCGCCGCACCGTAGACCGCGAAGTCTTGAATGAAGCGGCTGTAGTAATTAACCGCTCCAAGAAACGACTGCATACCCTTCTTGCTCGCTGGAAACGAAAGCTCGGTGATGGCCGCAAGCTTCTTGGGGTCAGCCCTGATACCTTCTGGCGAAATTTTATGCGACAGAAAAACCACCTTGGGTTGGAAGAAGATGCTCTTGGTGAAGCTAATGCTGATCCGACACTGTGCAAATCTTGCCAGCAATCGGTCCAGCGTCACCAGGCAGCATCGCCACCGAAGCAAATATCATCCACAAACGACCGTCGACCAAACACAGGTACCAGCGATGATTCGTCTGGCTCCCCGTTCGTAAACATGTCAGCGACGGGACTGTTGACGAGTTGTAGTACATGGTCGGTCTCTACCGGTGCTTCGCGGTCTGCCGCGAACTTCGTTTGAAACGAACCCTCGGTGCTTGGCCCACGACGTTCCTTGGCCTGTTCTTCAGCTAAACGCATCCTCTCCGAGTATTCAAACCAGCATGCCCTAGGTTGAACGAACCCCCAGAGTGCGTTGTCAATCATAAGCTGGTAGATCATCGGCGCGTTCTTTAATCCAAAGAGCATGCGCAACCACTCGAAGTGACCGAGTGCGCAGACAAACGCCGACACTTTACGTGCTCGCAAGGTCATCATGACCGCCCAGAAGCCGCTTGCTGCATCCAGTGAGCAGAACCATAGGTAGCGCTCGAGATCTGTTAACAGGTCGTCGACTAGCGGCATTGCATACTCCATGATCGCGGTGATAGCATTCACCATCTTGTAATCAATGCAGAGCCGGATGTCCAGCCCGTTCTTTTTCATCACAATCACGATCGGCGATGCCCACGGACTATCTGAAAAAAAAACGATCAGTCCTGCTCGCAACAAAGCGCGCAGCAGCTCGTATAGCTTGCCGAGAAATCGTAGCGGCACGCGCCGGGCACGCTGTTTGATTGGTGCGTGCCCCTGTGTGTCGATATCGCATACCGCGCCGTAGGCTGGTGGCGGCAGTGCGTTACCACTAGCAATCAGGATGTGCGCGTGGTTTTTAAGACGTGGGCGAACGAGACTTTCTCAGACATTCGTTGGGAACAGTGGGACATTCAGTTAACTTGGCCGGCAGTGTGAGTTATAGTGTGGTGTGAGATCTCTTGCGTTGAGTTCGCGCAGAAATGGCCAGCTCCTTTGCGGGTAGTTCTTCCAGCCAATGTTGTTTAGCTGGGTGTAGTAGAAGCATTTCTCGTATCCTCATTGCTTCATTTCTTCGGTCGCTAACACTCGAGCAACCGAGATGTACGTTCCGTCCAATGTCGCTACGGATTCTTCCCTTGACTCAACATCGGCATCCGCTTTGATTTCAACAGTCGGTACTGGGTCCATCTCCTTCCCATCCTGGTTTCCCATCTCTGGGCCATCTGCCGAGTCGTCGTTCGCAATATTAAATGCGCGGGCTACCGACATATTGGGTTGTTGACTGTTGTTCAGCTCCTCGGTCGGCGGCTGTCTTGACAGTTCGGCATTCACACCAATCTTGCAATGAACACGCGGTGCCGTACTGAGCACCTTCAGCGCGATGCCTGCATCCTCTGGATCAACCACCGATGTCACGCTCGCAGATTTGGTAGCACACAAGGCCGGGACAACTTCGTCAAAACTGGTGACTCCATTTAGTCTATTGCCGTTATTTGTCGCTTCCGTGATCACCCCAGACTTGACACGAACACCCGTTGGCGTATGTACAACGTTTACCGGGCTCAGTAGTCCGTGTGTACGCGCTAGCGAGGCTTCGTTCGCGTTATTGCCTCCGCCGTTAGTTGTCGTGTAAGTGTCCAAAGGTTCTTCGGAAGGCTGCCCATCAGCCGAGTCCCCGGCTGTCACCCCAGACGCCAGACAGGCTTCCACTCGTTCACGTTCCTCCATCATCAGTGCCCAGCGCTCTGCACACGTCAGACGATCACTAGAATCCACTAGCGAGTCTTCTAGAGGCCGTGCTAGTACCCTACTGGGTTCTGGATAATCTGGTCGATCAACTGCCGAAGGCTGAGTTGCAAGCCATTGTTCGTAGATTTCACATTCACGCTGAAAGAGCTCGCGGTCTCTACAACCTTCGTAGGCCAACACTTGCCAGTCTTGGTACTTCTTGGACTCCAGACGCACATAGCCGTCACCTTGTGGCAAATCCCCATCTGGAATCCACATCGCGATCGAGTCGTGTGCTGGTAGGTACACAGTTCGATCAGACACGTTGGTCAATCGAATGCTCTGAGGCCGTCCACGTCGAAACCTCGTCACTGACGGGATTAACTTGTTCGTTCGACGAACCCACAGTACGTGTTCTTCCAGCCCGACTTGACGCTTAGCTAGTCGATATTCTCGCCACTCGTGCGCTTGAATGTCCAAACGCTCGGGTGGCCCGGCGTTAACATGGGAGCCGTATTCTTCGCTGTCGATCATGTTCTTGGTCTTGATCAGTGGGATTTGAACTTCGTGCGGTAATTGCGCCGTGCCGTGAAACAGGTCCAACCGGATCCCAGCTGGGATCATAAAGTCGGTCCCGAGTACCACGTCGACGCCTGCACTATGCGCCATTACCCACATCTTGAACTCGTACATGATCTCCCATCCGAGCGTAATCTTGACGCACGCTCGTCGCGTCGTAGACACCTTGCCCTCGTTAATTCCTTGAATGTCGATGCGGCGTCCGTGATCGGGTACATCTCGGAGTCGCAGCTTCTTGGCAAAGGCGTCAGTGATCACACTAACGTTCGCTCCTGTGTCGAGGAGGATCCTCGTTCGCTGGTCGTTCACAGCGCCTTGCACCAGAGCTCTCATTCTGATCCGTCGGTCGAAGTTCTTGGCCGACCACCACCCCTGTCTCTCGCCAGGGTTCAACTTCATCATCTTGGAGTGACCCTTGGGCTCGTCTCGCGCTGCACTCGACACCAAGCCGAGCGAACCCTCGCTGGTGCCCTCATCAGCATCAGCACACTCCACGCTCTCTCCAACACCTCCACCGAGGATTCTACTCCTTTCTTTTTCATTTTCTGTCGCGTTCACACTTGTTACGTATTTATCAGGCCATTCACTCTGCCCCATGAAAGCAAAGATACACTCTGCTTCCATTGAAGGCTCGGTTAACTGTGGCAGCCCGATAGGGACCAACCCAGTTGTAGTTGGCGGGCTGCCTAGTTTAAATGACGCTCTTGAACGACGGCCTTGAGCTCTGGCGGGAGTTCCTCCTTCGTGCCTTTAGTGCGCACGAATTTGGCAAGGTCTTGGAAGTTGCGGAAAAGTTCGCACTGTCCAGCATCGCGGAGTTGTTTGCAGAACTTGCATCGCTTGTTACAGTAGTGGGCGGAGTGACTCATGCCACCGCACACCGCGCATGGTCCGTACTGTGGGCGTCGGTTGTCGCGGTTGAAGTCACGTCGACCGCGTTGGTCCTGATTGAACCCACGGTCACCACCTCGGCGATCTTGATTGAAGCCATTCTCGCGATCAGGCGTGTTTCCACGCGGTTGACGGTTGTCTGAACGTGCGTAGGTGCCTGCAGCAGCTGCACGGCGCTCATTCTCGTTAGCAGCGGCGAGGTATCGGTCATTTTCATCCAATGAGAAATCACCATCCGTATTATCGGGCTGAAAGTCGCTGTACTCGTCTTGGATATCGTTGTAAGCGTTCGGATCATCATTTGAATACTCGTTGCCCCTTGAGCAGCTTCACGACCTTCTAATTCAGCTAGTAGGTCGTCCACCGTAGCTTCAATGAGTGTCACGCTTGGTTTGTTTCGGTTGGCATCGCGGCGACGGTCATCACGCCGGTTGTTGCGGGCGTACCCATCGTTGCGTCGCGTATCACGACCCTTGGAGTATCGGTACTCACTGTCACGCTTGGCCATTCTCTCCTTGCCCTTGAGAACATCTTCGATGATCTCTTCGAGCTCGTGAATGTCGGCGACTCGAGCGTGGTAGAGACTCTCCGCCAGCTTGTCATCATCGCATGTTGCCAGGAACTGCTGTACGTGTTCTTTCGCGTCGCGACCACTCTTCTCGAAATGTAGACGGGCGGTCCGAGCGTAGCCATTCAGCCTGTTTATGTAGTCGCACAGATGTTCATTACGTTCCCGCTTGGCGGAGTAGTAACGCGACAGTGCCGTCTGAGTGAACTGCGAGCAGTAGTAGCGGATGAACGCGTCGCTCAACAGCTTCCACTTGCGCTTCGTCTTCTTCGGAAGTTGACGGAACCAATGAATGGCTCCGTCCCGGAGACTTAGCTCAAATGGAATGCACCATTTGTCGGCATCTGTGTGGGTTCCAGGTATTTCATAGACGAACCCACGGAGCCACTGCATACAGTTTTCGCTCTTGTTGCGAGAGCCTGAGAACGGTGTGATGCGATCCAATGGTCGGTGCGACGCCATTTCAATCCTCGGTGTCGGGTCCACGTCGTTCAGCGTCGCCAGCTCATTCATCTGACGCATCAGCTCGACTTGAGGATCTTCCTCGTCGAATGTACGCACCAAAAGGTCATCGTCACTGGACGAACCATCGCTGTCGACTTGACGACGTCCGGCACCACCTTTGGGAGCTCGCGCACCGCCTCGGCGACCGAACGAACCTTCGTTACTAGCGTAAAGACGCTGCATACGGCTCTCCAAACGTGGCGTAACCATGTGCGAGTCTTGAAAGTACGGTGAAGCTTCGGTAGTGCCAAAGGCACCACGCTCAGCTCCACGCTTGGTCGGAGGAGTACGAACGAGTCGTAGGGGCGTCGGCGGCAGTGGAACCTTAGACGGATCTTCATCTTGAATCATCGGTCGACTCACAGGCTGCTTTCCGGCATTGATGCCAACAGCGCCAAACGCTTTCCGAAGCTCCTTCTTCCATTTCTGGAGAGCAGCCCCGGCTTCATGTGGACTCCAATCTTGGAGCGACATCGTCGATGGGTACGTCTCGTTCTCGAAGCCCAGCGACAACAGTAGCGAAACTGAATCTTCGGCGACTTGGCTAGTCGAAACCGAGTTGACTGGGTATTGAAGCTCCTGCGCAAGCGCAGGCCAGTCGGCTTTTTGTCTTGGGGATGGGCTTGAACAGCTGCATCCACTCATCATTCTGCATCAGCGCTTGTACGCGGGTCGAAAACGCGCTTGGCGGCTGGTGTATCATCGTTGATAGGTGAGGCGAGATGTCTTCAGCAGTGCTGAATGCTTTGCACTCGCCACGAAGCTTTAGAACCCTCGGTCCCATCGTCATATCCTCCGTAGGCCGGTTCCGGTCCCGCAACTTCATCGAGCTCGTCGGCGAGGCTCCTCGAAAGGAGCCTGGTCGCCCCGCTCAGCCCCGACGATAGCGTGGCCGTCTCCGGCGTCGCTGCGCCTAGTTCTGGAGCCGGCGTCTTGTCTTCGTAATCTTCATAATCGTGGGCGTCAGGACCGATGTCCGCTTCGTCGTCGAAGCTCACTGAAAGCTCGGTGGCGGCTGCAAAGCGCACAGCCGGGCTTGAACTCTCGTTGCGTGCCCCGCCAGACTTAGCAGGCGTAACTGGTACCGTCGGTTGTCCTTTCGCCATGTTTCTTGTTTTCTTTTTCTTGGTCATCTTCTCTTGGTAGCTCGTAAACTGGAAGGCCAATCAAACAGTTCGCAATGGTCACAATCTGTTCCCGGGTCGCGGCACCAGATGTGGTGTTGGAATTCCCACGTGAACTCTAGCTACAAATGTAGTTAGGACGTTCCCGCAACAATACGGCTACTAGGATAGTAAACGATCGTTCGGGCGGACTTGAAGACCCCAGTTCTGCCCTTGCACCGGGACAAACTGGACCTTATAAACTACTTATATAGGCCAACCAGTAAAAAGAAGAACACGCTACTAGCACGAGCAAAGCTAGCAGGTGTTATGAATCCTCGTGGTCCCAACAGCGGAAGGGTACCAGGCACGGGTAAGCCTTTTACGAGATCACCGAGTGTTCAACACTCGGTTGGAAGAATAAAAGGGATGCAATACAAGCACTCCCAGTCGTGCAAATAGGCAACAATAAGCCGTCACGTAAAAACCTCCCGATAGTAATCGGCCAATACACAAAGTCTCTTGGCCTTGCCGGATGAACCCTCGCTACAGAGCTTCGAGTTCACCGACAGGCATAACACACTCAAACAAGCTTGACCAGACGCTTACTTTGAAGCCGGACGTCGCTCGTGTGTGC
>NW_003303754.1:4703093-4710082 GCF_000142945.1 Phytophthora infestans T30-4
GTCTGCACTGTCGCATGAGCATCTTTAACGGTCCGCGCCCTGTCCCAGACGGTGAACGTGTCTTCCAAAGGTCGCTGAGTATTCCGCGAACTCATCCCAACCGCCACTGAGGGTTCGTACCGTAGATGGTCCGCTGAATGCGAATCCGGCCAGTCCATTATTAATAATAAGGACAGCCTGGATTCAGTGACATAGGGCCGTATCCGATACTTGTTGAAAACTCGGAGGTGACGCCGTCGAGTCCCTTGCACCTTGGCGTCTCCGTACATCACCTGACCGAGGGTTCGTCGCTTGAACATCTTGGGCGATGTCACGTCTTTGTCGACGGGTGATAATCCGCAACTACGGAGAAATCACTACACCACAACTGCCCCTGTCGCAATGGAAGCCACGGTACTGGTGCCCGTTGTGATATTTCTTCATTCTCCAATTCACCATCTCGCCACCGTATGTCCAAGCGCCTGAATCGAGTCGTGTCCGACGCATTTCAGCGTCTTCATCCTCGTAGACGTCGCGAACGTGAGCAGCTGGAGGTACGTAAGCCCATCCTTCTCCTGAATCATCGGTACCTTGCTCATCACCTCGTGTCACTCGACTTATTTCTCAGGAGGGCAAGACCGAGGGTTCGAACGCCCCTCAGTCTGCTGCACTTCCTTCGACAGCAGCGTCATCAACCGACACTCCGGCGCCCGCTGCCCCGGACTCTTCACTCCCTGTGGTAGCTCCTGCAGCACTCCCCGTCGTCGCTGAATCAGCGGAGATGGCTCCTGCTGCTCCTCCTGCAGCTGGTACCGAGGATTCGCCGGATCCGGCTGCAGCTCCAGCTGCCGAGGCTCAGGTTCCTGATGAAGAGGAAAAGGGGAGTGATGACTCGACTTCGTTGACCCTCTTGGCCACCGCGGCCAAACACTTGGAATCGATTTGAATCCTCGCTGCACGTTCTACGACGTTCTCCAGCATCTCAGCTAACTGTTGAGGTGTCTCGCGTGACTTCGTTTTCAGTGGTTGCTCCGCGGTCGGCATTCATGTTTTCTTATTCTTAATCCACTTCCACAGCGTAATCATGTTCATGTTGTTCTTCAAATGCATATACAATTTGTTGTTGCAGTAACGTTTTTCGTCTGTTACCACAGGCTGCATCGCCCTGTGGACAGTTCACACGTGATCCAGTCACGCTAGTCTTCGTCCGCCACTTGCGCCATCTGCAGCCGATTCTCGCTCTTCTTGGCTCGCAAATAGTCGTACAGCAGACCTCCACATGACAAGTTGGATGATGGTTCCCAAGTTGAATCTTCATAGCCCACCCACTTGACTTTGAACTCGCGTACAGCACGCTCCGTGCTCGTCGTCAGTGGCGTTCTGTCGTCGAGGATGGCCTGGACTTCATATTCACCGGCAACTTGATCTGGTTCCCAGCTGTCCTCAGGCAGCAGTTCCTCATCGAAGTCGAGTCTTGCTTCATTAGTCGCGTCAAGTACCAACCGAGTGTTCGGTTGACTGTTGAATTCGTTGACAGCCTTGAGTCTTGACACATGCACTACTGGGTAAAAGCGATACCCACTTCGGTCAGGCAGTTCCAGCTCGTACGCAAACTCTTCCACCTTGTGCTTGATCCGAAAAGGTCCATGCCATCGGTGAGCTAATTTCTTCGTCAAGCCCGGTTTGACGCGTTCTATGTACAACCACGCCCGGCTCCCAATCTCGAAAAGAGATCTCGGTGGGGCTCTTGCAGGATCTTCCATCTCTTCTGAAGCTTCTAGAGGGTCTGCCGAGTGTTCGTTTCCACTTGGGTGAGGTACAGCGGCTTTTTCCAGTCGACTCAGAGCATCATTATGCTTTTTTGCTCGTCGCTCCTTTTCTACAGCCTGATAATCTTTGGCCATAGTGAGGGCGACCTCATGTTGTCGATTGATCTCACGCCGCCACGCCAGTGCGTCAGACTGCTTGCCGAGTCCTCGTTTGAGTGATGATGACATTGCCCTCAACGTCGACTGAGCATCCCAACCGTGAACGAGGTAGAACGGCGTTTCCTTCCTCGTAGTGTCTTGAGAAGTATTAATAGCAAATACTAGCTTCTCCGCGATTTCGTCCCAATCTTGCTGTAAAGGGTCTTCCGCGTACACCCGTACGGATCCCATCACCGACTTCACCGAGCGTTCCTGCTGTCCATTAGCCTGTGGCCGATAGCTCAAAGTCGCTCGTGATCTTGACTGCATCATCTCTGCAAATGCTTGGAAAACCTCGCTCATGAAGCGTGGGTCGCGGTCGTGCCTTATTAATGATGGGGCTCCGAATCGTCGGTACACACATTCTTCGAACACTTGGGCAACACTCAGTGCAGTCGTATCTGACATAGCCTTAGCAATAACGAATCCCGTAAACGAGCACTGAAATAGGAGCAACGCCGTGTTGCCCCTGCGAGATTTCGGTAGTGGGATCACAAAATCCATCGAGACGATCTGGAAAGGTCGTTCGGCTAGTACGTTGCCAGGTGAGTATCCACGGAGCTGCGGACGGCTTTTACTCGAGCTGCAATCTGGACATGACTTCACATGCTTCTCCACGTCAGCGTACAAGCCGATCCAATAATAATCGGACTTAACGCGATGGAACGTTCTCACCACACCCTGATGTCCTCCTTCCAGCGAGTCGTGACAGTTTTGCAGGACCTCTTGAATCATCGTTGTTGGTGTCAGTGATCACACTAACGTTCGCTCCTATGTCGAGGAGGATCCTCGTTCGCTGGTCGTTCACAGCGCCTTGCACCAGAGCTCTCATTCTGATCCGTCGGTCGAATTTCTTGGCCGACCACCACCCCTGTCTCTCGCCAGGGTTCAACTTCATCATCTTGGAGTGACCCTTGGGCTCGTCTCGCGCTGCACTCGAAACCAAGCCGAACGAACCCTCGCTGGTGCCCTCATCAGCATCAGCACACTCCACTCTCTCTCCAACACCTCCACCGAGGATTCTACTCCTCTCCTTTTCATGTTTCGTCGCGTTCACACTTGTTACGTAATTATCAGGCCATTCACTCTGCCCCATGAAAGCAAAGATACACTCTGCTTTCATTGAAGGCTCGGTTAGCTGTGGCAGCCCGATAGGGACCAACCCAGTTGTAGTTGGCGGGCTGCCTAGTTTGAATGACGTTCTTGAACGACGGCCTTGAGCTCTGGCGGGAGTTCCTCCCTCGTGCCTTTAGTGCGCACGAATTTGGCAAGGTCTTGGAAGTTGCGGAAAAGTTCGCATTGTCCAGCATCGTGGAGCTGCTTGCAGAACTTGCATCGCTAGTTACAGTAGTGGGCGGAGTGACTCATGCCACCGCACACCGCGCATGGTCCGTACTGTGGGCGTCGGTTGTCGCGGTTGAAGTCACGTCGACCGCGTTGGTCCTGATTGAACCCACGGTCACTACTTCGGCGACCTTGATTGAAGCCATTCTCGCGATCAGGCACGTTTCCACGCGGTTGACGGTTGTCTGAACGTGCGTAGGTGCCTTCAGCAGCTGCACGGCGTTCATTTTCGTTAGCAGCGACGAGGTATCGGTCGTTTTCATCCAATGAGAAATCACCATCCATATTATACGACTGAAAGGCGATGTACTCGTCTTGGACATTGTTGTAAGCGTTCGGATCTTCGTTTGAATACTAGGTGCCTCCCTGAGCAGCTTCACGACCTTCTAATTCAGCTAGTAGGTCATCCACTGTGGCTTCAATGAGCGTCACTCTTGGTTTGTTTCGGTTGTCATCGCGGCGACGGTCATCACGCCGGTTGTTGCGGGCGAATCCATCGTCGCGTCGGGAATCACGACTCTTGGAGTATCGGTACTCACTGTCACGCTTGGCCATCCTCTCCTTGCCCTTGAGAACATCTTCGATGATCTCTTCGAGCTCGTGAATGTCGGCGACTCGAGCGTGGTAGAGACTCTCCGCCAGCTTGTCATCATCGCATGTTGCCAGGAACTGCTGTACGTGTTCTTTCGCATCGCGACCACTCTTCTTGAAGTGTAGACGGGCGGTCCGAGCATAGCCATTCAGCCTGTTTACGTAGTCGCACAGATGTTCATTACGTTCCCGCTTGGCGGAGTAGTAACGCGACAGTGCCGTCTGCGTGAACTGCGAGCAGTAGTAGCGGATGAACGCGTCGCTCAGCAGCTTCCACTTGCGCTTCGTCTTCTTCGGAAGTTGACGGAACCACTGAATGGCTCCGTCCCGGAGACTTAACTCAAATGGAATGCACCATTTATCGGCATCTGTGTGGGTTCCAGTCATTTCATAGACGAACCCACGGAGCCACTGCATACAGTTCTCGCTCTTGTTGCGAGAGCCTGAGAACGGCGTGATGCGATCCAGCGGTCGGTGCGAAGCCATTTCAATCCTCGGTGTTGGGTCCACGTCGTTCAGCGTCGCTAGCTCATTCATCTGACGCGTCAACTCGAGAGCTCTTTCTTGATTCTATGGGTGGTGGTGCATGGCCGTTCTTAGTTGGTGGAGTGATTTGTCTGGTTAATTCCGTTAACGAACGAGACCTCCGCGTGCTAAATAGTTCCGCTTACCATTTTTGGTAGGTATGTGGACTTCTTAGAGGGACTTTTGGGTAATCAAACCAAAGGAAGTTGGAGGCAATAACAGGTCTGTGATGCCCTTAGATGTTCTGGGCCGCACGCGCGCTACACTGATGCGTTCAACGAGTATACAACCTTGATCGATAGGTCTGGGTAATCTTGTGAATGCGCATCGTGCTAGGGATAGACTGTTGCAATTTTCAGTCTTGAACGAGGAATTCCTAGTAAACGCAAGTCATCAGCTTGCATTGATTACGTTTCTGCCCTTTGTACACACCGCCCGTCGCACCTACCGATTGAATGACTCGGTGAAAAATTGGGACCGTGAGTCTGTTTGCTTTATTGCGAGTGGATTGATGGGAACTTTTTTAAACCTCGCCATTTAGAGGAAGGTGAAGTCGTAACAAGATTTCCGCAGCTCCACGCTTGGTCGGAGGAGTACGAACGAGTCGTTGGGGCGTCGGCGGCAGTGGAATCTTAGACGGATCTTCATCTTGAATCATCGGTCGACTCACAGGCTGCTTTCCGGCATTGATGCCAACAGCGCCAAACGCCTTCCGAAGCTTCTTCTTCCATTTCTGGAGAGCAGCTCCGGCTTCATGTGGACTCCAATCCTGGAGCGACATCGTCGATGGGTACGTCTCGCTCTCGAACCCCAGCGACAACAGTAGCGAAACTGAATCCTCGGCAACTTGGCTAGTCGAAACCGAGTTGACTGGGTATTAAAGCTCCTGCGCAAGCGCAGGCCAGTCGGCTTTTTTTTTGGGGATGGGCTTGAACAGCTGCATCCACTCATCATTCTGCATCAGCGCTTGTACGCGGTCGAAAACGCGCTTGGCGGCTGGTGTATCACCGTTGATAGGTGGGCGAGGTGCCTTCAGCAGTGCTGAATGCTTTGCACTTGCCACCGAAGGTTTAGAACCCTCGGTCCCATCGTCATAATCATCGTAGGCTGGTTCTGGTCCCGCAACATCATCGAGCTCGTCGGCGAGGTTCCTCGAAAGGGACCTGGTCGCCCCGCTCAGCCCCGATGATAGCGTGGCCGTCTCCGGCGTCGCTGCGCCTGGCTCTGGAGCCGGCGTCTTGTCTTCGTAATCTTCATACTCGTGGGCGTCACAACCGATGTCCGCTTCGTCGTCGAAGCTCACTGAAAGCTCGGTGGCGGCTGTAAAGCGCGCAGACGGGCTTGAACTCTCGTTGCGAGCCCCGCCAGACTTGGCAGGCGTAACTGGTACCGTCGGTTGTCCTTTCGCCATATTTCTTGTCTTTTTCTTGTTCTTCTTCTCTTGGTAGCTCGTAAACTGGAAGGCCATACAAACAGTTCACAATGGTCACAATCTGTTCCCGGGTCGCGGCACCAGTTGTGGTGTTGGAAATCCCACGTGAACTCTAGCTACAGATGTAGTTAGGATGTTCCCACAACAATACGTCTACTAGGATAGTAAACGATCGTTCGGGCGGACCTGAAGACCCCAGTTCTGCCCTTGCACCGGGACAAACTGGACCTTGTAAACTACTTATATAGGCCAACCAGTAAAATAAGAACACGCTACTAGCACGAGCAAAGCTAGCAGGTGTTTTGAATCCTCGTGGTCCCAACAGCGGAAGGGTACCAGGCACGGGTAAGCCTTTTACGAGATCACCGAGTGTTCAACACTCGGCTGGAAGAAATAAAAGGGAGGCAATTCAAGCACTCCCAGTCGTGCAAATAGGCAACAATAAGCCGTCACGTAAAACCTCCCGATAATAATAGGCCAATACACAAAGTCTCTTGGCCTTGCCGGATGAACCCTCGCTACAGAGCTTCGAGTTCACCGACAGGCATAACACACTCAAACAAGCTTGACCTGACGCTTACCTTGAAGCCGGACGTCGCTCTGTGTGCTTGAGTGGAAATTCTGCTCTGTATTTAAGCTTACCCTTTCGGGTCTATTCCTAATAAGAAGTCCTAATCAAGTATACAAATATCAAGTGAACAATGATCCGTTATGGATCTTCTTGCATGCCAAGCGTCGTCTGCACCGTCGCATGAGTATCTTTAACGGTCCGCGCCCTGTCCCAGACGGTGAACGTGCCTTCCAAGGGTCGCTGAGTCTTCCGCGAACTCATCCCAACCGCCACTGAGGGCTCGTACCGTAGATGGTCCGCTGAATGCGAATCCGGCCAGTCCATTATTAATAATAAGGACAGCCTGGATTCAGTGACATAGGGCCGTATCCGATATTTGTTGAAAACTCGGAGGTGACGCCGTCGAGTCCCTTACACCTTGGCGTCTCCGTACATCACCTGACCGAGGGTTCGTCGCTTGAACATCTTGGGCGGTGTCACGTCTTTGTCGACGGGTGATAATCCGCAACTACGCGAGAAATCACTACACCACAACTGCCCCTGTCGCAATGGGAAGACTATGGCTACTGGCTGCCCGATG
>NW_003303754.1:4717407-4720576 GCF_000142945.1 Phytophthora infestans T30-4
CAGTTCGATCAGACACGTTGGTCAACCGAATGATCTGAGGCCATCCACGCCGAAACCTCGCTACTGACGGGATTAGCCTGTTCGTTCGACGAACCCACCGTACGTGTTCCTCCAGCCCGACTTGGCGCTTCGCTAGTCGATATTCTTGCCACTCGTGTGCTTGAATGTCCAAACGCTCGGGTGGCCCGGCGTTAACATGGGAGCCGTAATCTTCGCTGTCGATCATGTTCTTGGTCTTGATCAGTGGGATCTGAACTTCGTGCCGTAATTGCGCCGCGCCGTGAAACAGGTCCAACCGAATCCCAGCTGGGATCATAAAGTCGGTCCCGAGTACCACGTCGACGCCTGCACTATGCGCCATTACCCACATCTCGAACTCGTACACCATCTCCCATCCGAGCGTAATCTTGACGCACGCTCGTCGCGTCGTAGACACCTTGCCTTCGTTAATTCCTTGAATGTCAATGCGGCGTCCCTGATAGGGTACATCTCGGAGTCGCGACTTCTTGGCAAAGGCGTCAGTGATCACACTAACGTTCGCTCCTGTGTCGAGGAGGATCCTCGCTCGCTGGTCGCTCACAGCGCCTTGCACCAGAGCTCTCATTCTGATCCGTCGGTCGAATTTCTTGGCCGATCACCACCCCTGTCTCTCGCCAGGGTTCAACTTCATCATCTTGGAGTGACCCTTGGGCTCGTCTCCGCGCTGCACTCGACACCAAGCCGAACGAACCCTCGCTGGTGCCCTCATCAGCATCAGCACACTCCACTCTCTCTCCAACACCTCCACCGAGGATTCTACCCCTCTCCTTTTTATTTTCCGTCGTGTTCACACTTGTTACGTAATTATCAGGCCATTCACTCTGCCCCATGAAAGCAAAGATACACTCTGCTTCCATTGAAGGCTCGGTTAGCTGTGGCAGCCCGATAGGGACCAACCCAGTTGTAGTTGGCGGGCTGCCTAGTTTAAATGACGTTCTTGAACGACGGCCTTGAGCTCTGGCGGGAGTTCCTCCTTCGTGCCTTTGGTGCGCACAAATTTGGCAAGGTCTTGGAAGTTGCGAAAAAGTTTGCATTGTCCAGCATCGTGGAGTTGTTTGCAGAACTTGCATCGCTTGTTACAGTAGTGGGCAGAGTGACTCATGCCACCGCACACCGCGCATGGTCCGTACTGTGGGCGTCGGTTGTCGCGGTTGAAGTCACGTCGACCGCGTTGGTCCTGATTGAGCCCACGGTCACCACCTCGGCGATCTTGATTGAAGCCATTCTCGCGATCAGGCGTCTTTCCATGCGGTTGACGGTTGTCTGAACGTGCGTAGATGCCATCAGCAGCTGCACGGCGCTCGTTTTCGTTAGCAGCGGCGAGGTATCGGTCATTTTCAACCAATGAGAAATCACCATCCGTATTATCGGGCTGAAAGTCGTTGTACTCATCTTGGACATCGTCGTAAGCGGTCGGATCTTCGTTTGAATACGCGTTGCCTCCCTGAGCAGCTTCACGACCCTTTAATTCAGCTAGTAGGTCGTCCACCGTGGCTTCAATGAGTGCCACTCTTGGTTTGTTGCGGTTGTCATCGCGGCGACGGTCATCACGCCGATTGTTGCGGGCGTATCCATCGTCGCGTCGCGCGTCACGGCTCTTGGAGTATCGGTACTCACTGTCACGCTTGGCCATTCTCTCCTTGCCCTTGAGAACATCTTCGATGATCTCTTCGAGCTCGTGAATGTCGGCGACTCGAGCGTGGTAGAGACTCTCCGCCAGCTTGTCATCATCGCATGTTGCCAGGAACTGCTGTACGTGTTCTTTCGCGTCGCGACCACTCTTCTCAAAGTGTAGACGGGCGGTCCGAGCGTAGCCGTTCAGCCTGTTTATGTAGTCGCACAGATGTTCATTACGCTCCCGCTTTGCCGAGTAGTAACGCGACAGTGCCGTCTGAGTGAACTGCGAGCAGTAGTAGCGGATGAACGCGTCGCTCAACAGCTTCCACTTGCGCTTCGTCTTCTTCGAAAGTTGACGGAACCAATAGATGGCTCCGTCCCGGAGACTAAGCTCAAATAAAATGCACCATTTGTCGGCATCTGTGTGGGTTCCAGTCATTTCATAGACGAACCCACGGAGCCACCGCATACAGTTCTCGCTCTTGTTGCGAGAGCCTGAGAACGGCGTGATGCGATCCAGCGGTCGGTGCGAAGCCATTTCAATCCTCGGTGTCGGGTCTACGTCGTTCAGCGTCGCCAGCTCATTCATCTGACGCATCAACTCGAGTTGAGGATCTTCCTCGTCGAATGTACGCACCAAAATGTCATCGTCACTGGACGAACCCTCGCTGTCGACTTGACGACGTCCGGTACCACCTTTGGGAGCTCGCGCACCGCCTCGGCGACCGAACGAACCCTCGTTACTTGCGTAAATACGTTGCATACGGCTCTCCGAACGTGGCGTAACCATGTGCGAGTCTTGAAAGTACGGTGAAGCTTCGGTAGTGCCAAAGGCACCACGCTCAGCTCCACGCTTGGTCGGAGGAGTACGAACGAGTCGTTGGGGCGTCGGCGGCAGTGGAATCTTGGACGGATCTTCATCTTGAATCATCGGTCGGCTCACAGGCTGCTTTCCGGCATTGATGCCAACAGCGCCAAACGGCTTCCGAAGCTTCTTCTTCCATTTCTGGAGAGCAGCTCCGGCTTCATGTGGACTCCAATCCTGGAGCGACATCGTCGATGGGTACGTCTCGTTCTCAAACCCCAGCGACAGCAGTAGCGAAACTGAATCCTCGGCGACTTGGCTAGTCGAAACCGAGTTGACTGGGTATTGAAGTTCCTGCGCAAGCGCAGGCCAGTCGGCTTTTTTCTTGGGGATGGGCTTGAACAGCTGCATCCACTCATCATTCTGCATCAGCGCTGGTACGCGGTCGAAAACGCGCTTGGCGGCTGGTGTATCACCGTTGATAGGTGGGCGAGGTGCCTTCAGCAGTGCTGAATGCTTTGCACTCGCCACCGAAGGTTTGGAACCCTCGGTCCCATCGTCATAATCTTCGTAGGCGGGTTCCGGGAACCGCCACCATCAATCCGAGCTCCGTCCGCCGAAGTTTCTCCTAAAGGGAACTTGGACCGTCCCCGCTCCAGCCCCCATGGAAAGCCTGGCCCGTCTCCCGGTCCTCCGCTGCCGCCTAGG
>NW_003303754.1:4721400-4726969 GCF_000142945.1 Phytophthora infestans T30-4
GAAGTCCTAATCAAGTATACAAATACCAAGTGAACAATGATCCGTTATGGATCTTCTTGCATGCCAAGCGTCGTCTGCACCGTCGCATGAGCATCTTTAACGGTCCGCGCCCTGTCCCAGACGGTGAACGTGCCTTCCAAGGGTCGCTGAGTCTTCCGCGAACTCATCCCAACCGCCACTGAGGGTTCGTACCATAGATGGTCCGCTGAATGCGAATCCGGCCAGTCCATTATTAATAATAAGGACAGCCTGGATTCAGTGACATGTGCCCGTATCCAATACTCGTTGAAAGCTCGGGAGTGACGCCGTCGAGTCCCTTGCATCTTGGCGTCTCCGTACATCACATGACCGAGGGTTCGTTGCTTGAACATCTTGGGCGGTGTCACGTCTTTGTCAACGGGTGATAATCCGCAACTACGGAGAAATCACTACACCACAACTGCCCCTGTCGCAATGGAAGCCACGGTACTGGTGCCCGTTGTGACATTTCTTCATTCTTCAATTCACCATCTCGCCACCGTATGTCCAAGCGTCTGAATCGAGCCGTGTCCGACGTGTTTCAGCGTCTCCATCCTCGCAGACGTCGCGAACGTGAACAGCTGGAGGTACTTCAGCTCATCCTTCTCTTGAATCATCGGCGCCTTGCTCATCACCACGCATTACTCGATTTGTGTCTCAGGAGAGCAAGACCGAGGGTTCGAACGTCCCCCAGTCTGCTGCACTTCCTCCGACAGCAGCGTCATCAACCGACCCTCCGGCACTTCCTGCCCCGGACTCTTCACTCCCTGCGGTAGCTCCTGCAGCACTCCCCGTCGCCGCTGAATCCGCGGAGATGGCTCCTGCTGCTCCTCCTGCGCCTGCTGGTGGTCCGCCACCACTCACCGAAGATTCGCTGCGCGCCATGCTGGCTGAATGTACGGAGGCATCGGTCGATCACATGATGACCTCGATAATCCCGTACTTGACTGCAATGGCTCGTCACCAAGTGCAGCTCAGCGTTGCGCCTCCTCTCCATGGCGATATACACACTCAGCGTCCTCTCGAGACTGCCGTTGGTTTCGATGATGTCCTCGCTGCGATACAACCTGTTCCTGACGCGCTGTCGGCATTACCCGAACGAGTTGTCGACTTGGAACGTCAGTTGCGGTTTGCTCAGTCCGAGGCTGCTGCCGCCGTACGTTCGGTGGCACCCCACATCATGGCCCGTGAGAACGCGGAGACGTTCCTCAAGGCTGTCAACGCTGAGATTGAAGCCTTACACCACAACGTCAAGATTCTCCGCGAGTCGAACGCCAAGAACGACGCCATGCTCGCCACTGTTCAAGCCACTATGGACCGACACGCAGAGGACTTGAATCGTCTGCACTGCGAAGTCCAAGCTCGGGACGTTTTCATCAGCACTTTGCAAAAGTAGCTGGCTCGCGAACGTGAGGTGTACAAGTCTTCTATTGGAGCGAATACCGAGCAGACCCGGAAGCTTCACCTCCTTCTGGTAAAGCTTGCCCAGGGCAAGTACGTTGATAACGACACGCTCAAGGTCCTCGAGAACCAGCAAGACCGTAACACTCGCCTCCTCCAAGCGAATCGTACCCTCCGGGCACACGTGAGTCTGGCAGGGATGGATCCCGAGGTACTTCGTCTGGCTGTTGAAGGTACGCTCTTAATGTCGCTCCTTCCACCGTGTGTTCAGCAACTAACGTTCGTTCACAATCCTTCGTGATAGGTCTGACTGCGGGTGAGCTGGACCTGGACGCGCTGGGCTTGGGTCAAGAGACGTTGGTCGCTTTGCAGCGCATACAGTCTGCTGCCGCGTCTTCGGACGATCCTCAAGCCCTTCCTGCAGCTTTAGCCAAAGCCGCTCACCAGGTGGCCCATGGGAAGTCCCATAAGCGTCTTAGACCAGGTGGCGAGGATTCAGACGACGAGTCGGACGACTCTGACGAAGACAAGGCTCCGATCCCAACGGACAAGGCCAGTACTTCGATGGCAGCTGCCGGTCTCGGTGATGCGCCACCTGCCGATACTTCAACTCCCAAGTCTGCTCGTAGATCGCTGTTTGGCCCGAAGGCATGGGAGAAGGCGGCCCAGAAGAAGCGCAAGAAATCTCGTCCTCATTCTCCTGCTAAGTCGCCCCGACGTCATATGAAGACTCGGTCCAAGTCTGTACCGTCTTCTCCAAGTTCATGGTCGCCACCTCCTACACCAGCGTCTTCCTCGACTCCCGCCGTGGTCGACCTCAGCGGCGACCAGAGTGACGTGGACATCGGGACTGTTGATCCAAGTAGCGTTCCTTCGGTTCAAGAAACTGCTACAGAGCCTTCGGGTAAAGATGTGAACCCTGGGGATCACGACGATGTTCCCGATTCTCTTGACGCGCCTTTGCCGCCGCCTCAGGGTCCACACGATGTGGCCAAGCCACCAGCGTCCACGATTTCACCTTCTCCAGCCGACATACGTGCTCTGATGTTTGGCTCAAGTGACGAAGGTGAAGAGTCGGACCAAACTGTCCCACAAGGCAAGTCTGCTTCGGTGTCTGTTCCGACGTCCAAGACAGTTGAAGTCTTGGGAGTGGTTTCTACAGCAGGGCCTGCCCCTGTTGAAGCTGCTCCACCAGCCTCCGTGTCTTCAAAGCCGGCTCTGATTGTTCCGACGGCTGTCGTACCAATCGTGTCTTCGCCCGACTTTTCGATGGAGATTGATGACGATGGGAATGCTGATGACGATCATGGAGATGACGTGGATGATAATGAACCTTCGGTGGATGATTCTCCTGATGCTCCTAGTGGTGGCGGTGATGCTCCGCCCCCCACCGATCATTCAAGCATACTCGATGACGAAGATATTGAAGATTCCGAGAGGAACTGGAGCAATCTTGGCCCAGCTCGACCTCCGACTCCACCTCGGCCAAATTCTCTCTCCGCAGAGAGAGATCTTTCTCACAACATATTGCGGCGGTCCGCCTCTCTTCGTCACCCAAAAGTCACCCAGCACCCGCATCTTCACCTCCTGTTTCCAGTGTCCTCTCCTCCGCCTAATTGGAACTCTCGAATGTTCGGACCTGGGCGCATGTATCTACGCGCCACCTACACCTTCCGTGCCGCGCTCGCTGGTGGTACACGTCGGTTGAGCCGTTGCCTCACGAGTGTTGTCTGGCGGTTCGCCCTACGGTGCCGGCTTCGTCCACCTTGCCACCGTGGGTTCTTCCGTACGTGGACATGGCGTTTACTGACGCAGGCGCCAAGAAGCGTTTCGAGCGACTCTTGAGCTTAACCCTTCCCGAACCAGCTGGTGAGGTGACCGTGCGCTCAACGTTGGAGGGTCTCCAAACGTACGTTGATTATTCGCATCCTGATCACCCGTACCAGCAACTTCGGCAGCTCTATCCTCTTCAAGCCTGTCTCTTCGACACTGTCGACTTCGATCCAAGCGTCCCCATCTCAAAGCGTGCTCCGATTGAGACCCGTCTCAAGATGATCTGGGTGAACCTTCGGGGTGACGGCGGTAAACAAGGTGACCTCGGGCTCGCGTTGTGGGAGCGTCTCCACTGGCTTCCGTTGGCTGGTATTGAGCGAGGTCTCGCTGAAGAAGCTAAGCAAGTTGGCCACGACAAGGAGCGCTTGAAGGAACTGAGAGCTCTGTTGAAGAAGCTCTTCAGTGAGCGCGACCGTCGTGCCGATCGTCTTCGTAACAAGTACCGTGAACAGTACATGGCGTGGAGTCGTGACTCGGTTTCCTCTGGTACTTCCGGCGCGCCGTTCATTCGTCCCGAGTTGCTTTTGGAGCCGTCGAAGCCGTGGTACCCCATTGAAAACTTGCCGTTCGCACCTCGGACATCTGACTGGCTTTCCGAAGTTCCGGCTCTCGACGCTCGTCAGCCCTGGCGTACTGGATGGATGAATGCGCCGCATCAGCACCCGTACAACACCACGTACTTCCTGTGCCAGCGTAATCCGGAGCTCTTTAATTCTCGTGGTACGCGTTTCGTGAATGTGTATCGAAGCGTGATCGTAGACCCGTCTCTGCATTCTACTGAAGTTATTCCGACCTGGCGTTCGTTGTTTGACTCGCCACCGGGTACTCCACGTCCCGCTCTGGCTGCTGCTCCTGTTGAAGCTGGTACCGAGGATTCGCAGAGTCCGGCTGCAGCTCCAGCTTTCGAGGCTGAGGTTCCTGATGAAGAGGAGAAGGAGAGTGGTGACTCGACTTCGTTGGCACTCTTGGCCACCGCGGCCAGGCACTTGGAATCGATTTGAATCCTCGCTGCATGCTCCACGACGTTCTCCAGCATCTCAGCTAACTGTTGAGGTGTCCCGCGTGACTTCGTTTTCAGTGGTCGCTCCCCGGTCGGCATTCATGTTTTCTTATTCTTAATCCACTTCTACAGCGTAATCATGTTCATGTTGTTCTTCAAATACATATACAATTTGTTGTTGCAGTAACGTTTTTTGTCTATTACCACAGGCTGCATCGCCCTGTAGACAGTTCACACGTGATCCAGTCACGCTAGTCTTCGTCCGCCACTTGCGCCATCTGCAGCCGATTCTCGCTCTTCTTGGCTCGCAAATAGTCGTACAGCAAACCTCCACATGACAAGTTTGATGATGGTAGTGACCGACCCTGTACTACGACTCGTCAACAGCCCCGTCGCTGACATGTTTACGAACGGGGAACCGGACGAATCATCGCTGGTACCTGTGTTTGGTCGACGGTCGTTTATGGATGATATTTGCTTCGGTGGCGAGGATTTCGACAGCTGCCTGGCGACGCTGGACCGATTGCTGGCCAGGTTTGCACAGTGTCGGATCAGCATTAGCTTCACCAAGAGCATCTTTTGCCAACCCAAGGTGGACTTTCTGTCGCATAAAATTTCGCCAGAAGGTATCAGAGCTGACCCCAAGAAGCTTGCGGCCATCACCGAGCTTTCGTTTCCAACGAGTAAGAAGGGCATGCAGTCGTTCCTTGGAGCGGTTAATTACTACAGCCGCTTCATTCAAGACTTCGCGGTCTACGGTGCGGCGCTGTACCAGCTCAAGGATGAGGACGTTGCCGTTGAAGGTGGCCTTTCTGTGGCACGTCGTTCCTTTGAAAAATTTAAGACGAGTGTTTCACATTCACCGATCCTCAGGCACTTCGATCGGTCGAAAGCAGCTCACGTCATGCTCTTTGCGAATGAATGGGCGTTGAGCACTACGCTAATGCAAGAGCATGAAGGCAAGTTACACCCCGTACGGTTCCTCGGTCGGGTACTCAAGGAGGCCGAGATGAACTACCATCCTGCCGAGAAGGAAGTTTTGGCGTTACTTCTGCTGTTGAAGATCTGTTACGTCCAGCTGGCAGGAAAGACGCTACATGTCTATACACGATTCTCGACGTTAGAGTGGGTGCATAAGTCGAAGTCTCTCTTCGGACGCGCGGTTCAGTTCGCAGTGCTGCTATCGCAGTGGCACCTGAAGGTGCAGCGCGGGAAGGAGAAGGATGTCGCCTTCGCGCAGCTACTGCAGTCAAGCATCACGAGCTTCGTCGACCTGGAAGACTCGCTCGCGCCGGTGGCACCTCCAAACAAGGGTCC
>NW_003303754.1:4727438-4733410 GCF_000142945.1 Phytophthora infestans T30-4
GGTGACCTTTTTCTCTCGGACGACCACAAAATCGGTAAAGACAGTCGAAAGGCTTGCTGGTGGGAATATGCTCTTAGATAAAAATATATTGTATGGGCTGATACGACAGACTGCCAGCGCGAGATCCAGCAGCAGATCATGGACGAAATCAACGACGGAGAGCTGGACATCCACATGAGCTTCTACCTCACCAGTATCTACGACCACTCGATCTTTGAGGCGTTCAGTAAAGTCGTGCAGAAGCTGATTCCGCAGCTGCCGACGCTGGAGAATCTTCTCAACATCCTCATCACGGTTGGTCATTTATTAGCACTATACCGCTGGTCCGTCGTCCACAGATGTCGCTGACAGTGCCCTTTGAACAGAGCTGCAACATGGAGAAGTCGTTCCTGTTTGACGTCGTGAGCAAGGTCTACATTGCGACGGACAGTAACCCTGTCGACATGCAGTCGTACGAGCTGTGTAGCGACATGATCGATGTCGTCATCGACGTCTCCTGCAGGAAGGAAACTTTGCTAGCGCTGCTGAATACTCACAAGGAACTCACGGCCAAGCTTCGATCAGTTAAATATCTTTCACGTTGTACGAGAATACAACGCTGCCGCGGATTCGTTAGCCACTGAAGCGCTGGAATCAAAAGTCAGTCGAGTCATCTTGGCTGAAACTCGCAAGTCGGAATTGGCGTCGCTCAATCGCATCCAGGAAATGATCTACGAACCGGATGAAGACTCGGTAGATGTTTCGTCACGTGGAGCAGAGCGTCAAGTACATGTACTGTCAGGCAGCAAGTCTTCAAAGTGGAAAACTTTCGAAAACTTCGTGGTTGATTACAGCTCACCAAAGTGCGATTATGGTAATATGGCAGTGATGACTCGGCGACAGACGAAAGCCAAGAAACGCGTCAGGTTTGCAGATGAACACTCGGAGGATGTCTCAAAGGCTCAAGAGCAGAATGAAGAACGACGAGAGACGTCCACCGAAGATTCAGTCGGCGAAGATTTGCCAGACCATCCTCACAAGACTGTACCAGCGGCATTTCCCGATGCGGAAGATGTTGACCCGGTAGCGATACAGCGGGAACGACGCAGACGGATACAGGTGGCACAAGACGAGGAGCAGAAGTGGTTTAACATCAAGAAGGTGCTTCAGGGCCAAGCACAAGAGCTGAGTTACAAAGAAGCTCGAGATGCCTGGAAATACGCTGACCGGTTCGTGCTATCAGAAGACGGCGTGCTTCACTATCTTGGATTGAATCGGCGGTACGACCACGGTTGGCAAGAGGAGACCAAGCTACGGCTTGTGGTACCGACAACGATGATTCAAGAGGTCTTGCAGAACTGTCACGACTCGCTGGAAGGAGGACATCAAGGTGTGGTGAGACCTTCCATCGCGTTAAGTCCGATTATTATTGGATCGGCTTGTACGCTGACGTGGAGAAGCCTGTGAAGTCATGTCCAGATTGCAGCTCGAGTAAAGGCCGTCCGCAGCTTCGTGGATACTCACCTGGCAACGTACTAGCCGAACGACCTTTCCAGATCGTCTCGAGGGATTTTGTGATCCCACTACCAAAATCTCGCAGGGGCAACACGGCGTTGCTCCTATTTCAGTGCTCGTTTACGGGATTCGTTATTGCTAAGGCTATGTCAGATACGACTGCACTGAGTGTTGCCCAAGTGTTCGAAGAATGTGTGTACCGACGATTCGGAGCCCCATCATTAATAAGGCACGACCGCGACCCACGCTTCATGAGCGAGGTTTTCCAAGCGTTCGCAGAGATGATGCAGTCAAGATCACGAGCGACCTTGAGCTATCGGCCACAGGCTAATGGACAGCAGGAACGCTCGGTGAAGTCAGTGATGGGTTCCGTACGGGTGTACGCGGAAGACCCTTTACAGCAAGATTGGGATGAAATCGCAGAGAAGCTGGTGTTTGCTATTAATACTCTCAGGACACTACAAGGAAGGAAACACCGTTCTACCTCGTTCATGGTTGGGATGCGCAGTCGACGTTGCGGGCAATGTCGTCATCACTCAAACGAGGACTCGGCAAGCAGTCTGACGCACTGGCATGGCGGCGTGAGATCAATCGACAACATGAGGTCGCCCTCACTATGGCCAAAGATTATCAGGCTGTAGAAAAGGAGCGAAGGGCTAAAAAGCATAATGATGCCCTGAGTCGACTGAAAAAAGCCGCTGTACCTCAACCTAGTGGAAACGAACACTCGGCGGACCCCCTAGAAGCTTCAGAAGAGATGGAAGATCCTGCAAGAGCCCCACCGAAATCTCTTTTTGAGATTGGGAGCCGGGCGTGGTTGTACATGGAACGCGTCAAACCGGGCTTGACGAAGAAATTAGCTCACCGATGGCATGGACCTTTTCGGATCAAGCGCAAGGTGGAAGAGTTTGCGTACGAGCTGGAACTGCCTGACCGAAGTGGGTATCGCTTCTACCCAGTAGTGCATGTGTCGAGACTCAAGGCTGTCAACGAGTTCAACAGTCGACCGAACACTCGGTTGGTACTAGACGCGACTAATGAAGCAAGACTCGACTTCGATGAGGAACTGTTGCCTGAGGACAGCTGGGAACCAGATCAAGTTGCCGGTGAATATGAAGTCGAGGCCATCCTCGACGACAGAACGCCACTGACGACGAGCACGGAGCGTGCTGTACGCGAGTTTAAAGTCAAGTGGGTGGGCTATGAAGATTCAACTTGGGAGCCATCATCCAACTTGTCATGTGGAGGTCTGCCGTACGACTATTTGCGAGCCAAGAAGAGCGAGAATCGGCTGCAGATGGCGCAAGTGGCGGACGAAGACTAGCGTGACTTGATCACGTATGAACTGTCCACAGGGCGATGCAGCCTGTGGTAACAGACGAAGAACGTTACTGCAACAACAAATTGTATATGCATTTGAAGAACAACATGAACATGATTACGCTGTGGAAGTGGATTAAGAATAAGAAAGCATGAATGCTGACCGCGGAGCGACCACTGAAAACGAAGTCACGCGGGACACCCCAACAGTTAGCTGAGATGCTGGAGAACGTCGTGGAACGTGCAGCGAGGATTCAAATCGATTCCAAGTGCCTGGCCGCGGTGGCCAAGAGTGCCAACGAAGTCGAGTCACCACTCTCCTTCTCCTCTTCATCAGGAACCGAAGCCTCGGCAGCTGGAGCTGAAGCCGGACCCTGCGAATCCCCGGTACCAGCTTCAACAGGAGCAGCAGCCAGAGCGGGACGTGGAGTACCCGGTGGCGAGTCAAACAACGAACGCCAGGTCAGAATAAGCTCGGTTGAATCGAGAGACGGGTCAACGATCACGCTCCGGTACACATCCACGAAACGCGTACCACGAGGATTGTAAAAGCTCCGGATTACGCTGGCACGGAAAGTACGTGGTGATGTACGGGTGCTGATGCGGTGCATTCATTCATCCAGTACGCCAGGGCTGACGAGCGTCGAGAGCCGGAACTTCGGAAAGCCAGTCAGATGTCCGAGGTGCGAACGACAAGTTTTCAATGGGGTACCACGGCTTCGACGGCTCCAAAAGCAGCTCGGGACGAATGAACGGCACGCCGGAAGCACTAGAGGAAACCGAGTCACGACTCCACGCCATGTACTGCTCACGGTACTTGTTACGAAGACGATCGGCACGACGGCCGCGCTCACTGAAGAGCTTCTTCAACAGAGCTCTCAGTTCCTGCAAGCGTTCCTTGTCATGGTCAACCTTTTTAGCTTCTTCAGCGAGACCTCGTTCAATACCAGCCAACGGAAGCCAGTGGAGACGCTCCCACAACGCGAACCCGAGGTCACCTTGCTTACCGCCGTCACCCCGAAGGTTCGCCCAGATCATCTTGAGACGGGTCTCAATCGGAGCACGCTTCGAGATGGGGACGCTTGGGTTGAAGTCGACAGTGTCAAAGAGACAAGCTCGAAGAGGATAGAGCTGCCGAAGTTGCTGGTACGGGTGATCAGGATGCGAATAATCAAAGAACGCTTGGAGACCCTCCAACGTTGTACGCACGGTCACCTCACCAGCTGGTTCAGGAAGCGTTAAGCTCAAGAGTCGCTCGAAACACTTCTTGGCGCCTGCATCGGTAAACTCCATGTCCACATACGGAAGAACCCACGGTGGCAGGGTGGACGAAGCCGGCACCGTAGGGCGAGTACCAGATAACACTCGGTGAGACAACGGCTCAACCGACGGTGCACCACCACGACGCGGCACCGAAGTATAGGTTGCCGTAATCATGCGTCCAGGTCCAGCATCGAGAGTCCAAATAGACGGACGAGGAGACACTGGAACAGGAAGAGAAGATGCTGGTGCCGGAGGACTTGCTGGTGGCGAAGGAGGCGGGCCGGCAACGATGATTGGGGAAGTCATCATCGGCGAAGGATTTGGCCGAGGTGGAGTCGGAGGACGAGCTGGACCAAGATTGCTCCAATTTCTCTCGGAATCTTCAATATCTTCGTCATCGAGTGTGCTTGAATGATCACTAGGTGGCGGAACATCACCACCACCACTGGGAGCATCAGGAGAATCATCCACCGAAGGTTCATTATCATCCACGTCATCTCGACGATCGTCATCAGCATTTCCATCGTCATCAATCTCCATCGAAAAGTCGGGCGAGGACACGCTTGGTACGACAGCCGTCGAAACAGTCGGAGCCGGCTTCGAAGACACGGAGGCTAGTGGAGCAGCTTCAACAGGGGCAGACCCTGCTGTAGAAACCACTCCCGAGACCTCAACTGCCTTGGACGTCGCAGCAGACGCCGAAGCAGACTTGCCTTGCGGGACAGTTTGGTCCGACTCTTCACCTTCGTCACTCGAGCCGAACATGAGTCGCGTTTGCTCGGCTTCGCGCAGAGCTTCTTCAGCAGCACGTATGTCGGCTGGAGAAGGAGAAATCGTTGAAGCTGGTGGCTTGGTCGCATCGGAAGGACCCTGAGGCGGGGGGGGGGCGAAGGCGCGTCAGGAGAGTCGGGAACATCATCGTGATCCCCAGAGCCCACATCTTTACCCGAAGGCTCTGGGGCAGTTTCTTGAACCGGAGGGACGCTACTTGGATCAGCAGTCCCCATGTCCACGTCACTCTGATCGCCGCTGAGGTCGACCACGGCGGGAGTCGAGGAAGACGCTGGTGTAGGAGGTGGCGACCATGAACTTGGAGAAGACGGTACAGACTTGAACCGAGTCTTCATATGGCGTCGGGGCGACTTAGCAGGAGAATGAGGACGAGATTTCTTGCGCTTCTTCTGGGCCGCCTTCTCCCATGCCTTCGGGCCAAACAGCGATCTACGAGCAGACTTGGGAGTTGAAGTATCGGCAGGTGGCGCATCACCGAGACCGGCAGCTGCCATCGAAGTACTGGCCTTGTCCGTTGGGATCGGAGCCTTGTCTTCGTCAGAGTCGTCCGACTCGTCGTCTGAATCCTCGCCACCTGGTCTAAGACGCTTATGGGACTTCCCATGGGCCACCTGGTGAGCGGCTTTGGCTAAAGCTGCAGGAAGGGCTTGAGGATCGTCCGAAGACGCGGTGGCAGACTGAATGCACCGCAAAGCGACTAATGTCTCCTGATCCAAGTCCAGCGCGTCCAGGTCCAGCTCACCCGCAGTCAGACCTATCACGAAGGATTGTGAACGAACGTTAGTTGCTGAACACACGGTGGAAGGAGCGACATTAAGAGCGTACCTTCAACAGCCAGACGAAGTACCTCGGGATCCATCCCTGCCAGACTCACGTGTGCCCGGAGGGTACGATTCGCTTGGAGGAGGCGAGTGTTACGGTCTTGCTGGTTCTCGAGGACCTTGAGCGTGTCGTTATCAACGTACTTGCCCTGGGCAAGCTTTACCAGAAGGAGGTGAAGCTTCCGGGTCTGCTCGGTATTCGCTCCAATAGAAGACTTGTACACCTCACGTTCGCGAGCCAGCTACTTTTGCAAAGTGCTGATGAAAACGTCCCGAGCTTGG
>NW_003303754.1:4734903-4746523 GCF_000142945.1 Phytophthora infestans T30-4
AGCGCTTCAGTGGCTAACGAATCCGCGGCAGCGTTGTATTCTCGTACAACGTGAAGGTATTTAACTGATCGAAGCTTGGCCGTGAGTTCCTTGTGAGTATTCAGCAGCGCTAGCAAAGTTTCCTTCCTGCAGGCGATCACCCCTAGTGATTGTTGAATCGCGAGCCTTGAGTCACCAACGATGACTAAATCCTCGGTACCGTGCGTAATAGCAGCCTTGACACCGTTTATCATACCTGTATACTCTGCCTCATTCACCGTGGTAGCCGAGAGGTAAGCGTTTGCAGCAATCACTACCTTCCACTCAGGAAGGCTCCACAGCACCCATGAACAACTCCCGTAGCCACCGTACTTCTCTGTCTTCGCTGATCCGTCAAAAGACATGACGAATCCGCTGTAATTACGGGAAAGCTTGGCGTACAGCAACGCGGGGTCCATTCGAATAGTCGGGGAACCCTTGTTTGGAGGTGCCACCGGCGCGAGCGAGTCTTCCAGGTCGACGAAGCTCGTGATGCTTGACTGCAGTAGCTGCGCGAAGGCGACATCCTTCTCCTTCCCGCGCTGCACCTTCAGGTGCCACTGCGATAGCAGCACTGCGAACTGAACCGCGCGTCCGAAGAGAGACTTCGACTTATGCACCCACTCTAACGTCGAGAATCGTGTATAGACATGTAGCGTCTTTCCTGCCAGCTGGACGTAACAGATCTTCAACAGCAGAAGTAACGCCAAAACTTCCTTCTCGGCAGGATGGTAGTTCATCTCGGCCTCCTTGAGTACCCGACCGAGGAACCGTACGGGGTGTAACTTGCCTTCATGCTCTTGCATTAGCGTAGTGCTCAACGCCCATTCATTCGCAAAGAGCATGACGTGAGCTGCTTTCGACCGATCGAAGTGCCTGAGGATCGGTGAATGTGAAACACTCGTCTTAAATTTTTCAAAGGAACGACGTGCCACAGAAAGGCCACCTTCAACGGCAACGTCCTCATCCTTGAGCTGGTACAGCGCCGCACCGTAGACCGCGAAGTCTTGAATGAAGCGGCTGTAGTAATTAACCGCTCCAAGGAACGACTGCATGCCCTTCTTACTCGTTGGAAACGAAAGCTCGGTGATGGCCGCAAGCTTCTTGGGGTCAGCTCTGATACCTTCTGGCGAAATTCTATGCGACAGAAAGTCCACCTTGGTTTGGCAGAAGATGCTCTTGGTGAAGCTAATGCTGATCCGACACTGTGCAAATCTTGCCAGCAATCGGTCCAGCGTCGCCAGGCAGCTGTCGAAATTCTCGCCACCGAAGCAAATGTCATCCACAAACGACCGTCGACCAAACACAGGAACCAGCGATGATTCGTCCGGTTCCCCGTTCGTAAACATGTCAGCGACGGGGCTGTTGACGAGTTGTAGTACAGGGTCGCTCACTACCGGTGCTTCGCGGTCTGCCACAAACTTCGTTTGAAACGAACCCTCGGCGCTTGGCCCACGACGTTCCTTGGCCTGTTCTTCAGCTAAACGCATCTTTTCTGAGTATTCCAACCAACCTCTCTTAGGTTGAACGAACCCCCAGAGTACGTTGTCAATCATCCGCTGGTAGATCATCGGCGCGTTCTTTATCCCGAAGAGCATGCGTAACCACTCGAAATGTCCGAGTGCGCAGACAAACGCCGATACTTTACGCGCTCGCAAGGTCATCATGACCGCCCAGAAGCCGCTTGCTGCATCCAGCGAGCAGAACCACAGGTAGCGTTCGAGATCTGTTAACAGGTCGTCGACTAGCGGCATTGCATACTCCATGATCGCGGTGATAGCATTCACCATCTTGTAATCAATGCAGATCCGGATGTCCAGCCCGTTCTTTTTCATCACAATCACGATCGGCGATGCCCATGGACTATCTGAAAAAACGATCAGTCCTGCTCGCAACAGAGCGCGCAGCAGCTCGTACAGTTTGCCGAGAAATCGTAGCGGCACGCGCCGGGCACGCTGTTTAATTGAGGCGTGCCCCTGTGTGTCGATATCGCATACCACGCCGTAGGCTGGCGGCGGCAGTGCGTCACCACTAGCAACCAGAATCTGCTCGTGGTTGTTCAACGTCGCGACCAGACGTTCTCGGCGATCAGTCGACAACTCCGGATCAGCAACATTAGACGTAGTGTAGTCTATTGTCGTGTTGACCTCTTCGGTCAGATCCGGCAGGAATGCCAGCTCCTTCGCGTAGTCCTCCAAGCCAATGTTGTTAGCCGGGTGTTCGTAGAAGTCATGTCTCGTACCCTCCGTTGCTTCATTTCCTTCGGTCGTTAACACTCGAGCAACCGAGATGTACGTTCCGTCCAACGTCGCTACGGACTCTTCCCTTGACTCAACATCGGCATCCGCTTTGATTTCAACAGTCGGTACTGAGTCCATCTCCTTTCCATACTGGCTTCCCATCTCTGGGCCATCTGCCGAGTCGTCGCTCGCAATACTGAATGTGCGGGCCGCTGACATGTTGGGCTGTTGACTTTTGTTCAGCTCCTCGTTCTGCCGCTGTCTTGACATTTCGAAATTCGCACCAATCTTGCAATGAATACTCGGTGCCGTACTCAACACCTTCAGCGCGATGCCTGCATCATCTGGATCAACCACCGACGTCTCGTTCGCAGATTTGGTGACACACAAGGCCGGGACAGCTTCGTCAAAACAGGTGACTCCATTTAATCCAGTGCTATTACTTGTCGCTTCCGTGGTCACCCTGACTGGACACTAACACTCGTTGGCGTATGTACCACGTTTACCGGCCTCAATAGTTCGTGTGTACGCACTACCGAGGCTTCGTTCGCGTTATTGCCTCCGCCATGGGTTGTCGTGTACGTGTCCAAAGGTTCTTCGGAAGGCTGACCGTCGGCCGAATCCCCGGCTGTCACCCCAGACGCCAGACAGGCTTCCACTCGTTCACGTTCTTCCAGGATCAGTTCCCAGCGTTCTGCACACGTCAGACGATCACTAGAATCCACTAGCGAGTCTTCTAGAGGTCGTGCTAACACCCCACTGGGTTCTGGGTAGTCTGGTCGATCAACTGCCGAAGGCTGAGTTACAAGCCATTGTTCGTAGATTTCGCATTCACGCTAGAAGAGCTCGCGGTCTCTGCAACCTTCGTAGGCCAACACTTGCCAGTCTTGGTACTTCTTGGACTCCAGACGCACATAGCCGTCACCTCGTGGCAAATCCCCATCTGGAATCCACATTGCGATCGAGTCGTGTGCTGGTAAGTACACAGTTCGATCAGACACGTTGGTCAATCGAATGCTCTGAGGCCGTCCACGTCGAAACCTCGTCACTGACGGGATTAGCTTGTTCGTTCGACGAACCCACAGCACGTGTTCCTCCAGCCCGACTTGACGCTTCGCTAGTCGATATTCTCGCCACTCGTGCGCTTGAATGTCCAAACGCTCGGGTGGCCCGGCGTTAACATGGGAGCCGTACTCTTCGCTGTCGATCATGTTCTTGGTCTTGATCAGCGGGATTTGGACTTCGTGCGGTAATTGCGCCGCGCCGTGAAACAGGTCCAACCGGATCCCAGCTGGGATCATAAAATCGGTCCCGAGTACCACGTCGACGCCTGCACTATGCGCCATTACCCACATCTCAAACTCGTACACCATCTCCCATCCAAGCGTGATCTTGACGCACGCTCGCCGCGTCGTAGACACCTTGCCTTCGTTAATACCTTGAATGTCAATGCGGCGTCCGTGATCGGGTACATTTCGGAGTCGCAACTTCTTGGCAAAGGCGTCAGTGATCACACTAACGTTCGCTCCTGTGTCGAGGAGGATCCTCGTTCGCTGGTCGTTCACAGCGTCTTGCACCAGAGCTCTCATTCTGATCCGTCGGTCGAATTTCTTGGCCGACCACCACCCCTGTCTCTCGCCAGGGTTCAACTTCATCATCTTGGAGTGACCCTTGGGCTCGTCTCGCGCTGCACTCGAAACCAAGCCGAACGAACCCTCGCTGGTGCCCTCATTAGCATCAGCACACTCCACTCTCTCTCCAACACCTCCACCGAGGATTCTACTCCTCTCCTTTTCATTTTCCGTCGCGTTCACACTTGTTACGTATTTATCAGGCCATTCACTCTGCCCCATGAAAGCAAAGATACACTCTGCTTCCATTGAAGGCTCGGTTAACTGTGGCAGCCCGATAGGGACCAACCCAGTTGTAGTTGGCGGGCTGCCTAGTTTAAATTACGTTCTTGAACGACGGCTTTGAGCTCTGGCGGAAGTTCCTCCTTCGTGCCCTTAGTACGCACGAATTTGGCAAGGTCTTGGAAGTTGCGGAAAAGTTCGCATTGTCCAGCATCGTGGAGTTGTTTGCAGAACTTGCATCGCTTGTTACAGTAGTGGGCGGAGTGACTCCTGCCACCGCATACCGCGCATGGTCCGTACTGTGGGCGTCGGTTGTCGCGGTTGAAGTCACGTCGACCGCGTTGGTCCTGATTGAGCCCACAGTCACCACCTCGGCGATCTTGATTGAAGCCATTCTCGCGATCAGGCGTGTTTCCACGCGGTTGACGGTTGTCTGAACGTGCGTAGGTGCCCTCAGCAGCTGCACGGCGCTCATTTTCGCTAGCAGCGGCGAGGTATCGGTCGTTTTCATCCAATGAGAAATCACCATCCGTATTATCGGGCTAAAAGTCGTTGTACTCATCTTGGACATCGTCGTAAGCGTTCGGATCTTCGTTTGAATACTCGGTGCCTCCCTGAGCAGCTTCACGACCCTTTAATTCAGCTAGTAGGTCGTCCACCGTGGCTTCAATGAGTGTCACTCTTGGTTTGTTGCGGTTGTCATCGCGGCGACGGTCATCACGCCGATTGTTGCGGGCGTATCCATCGTCGCGTCGCGTATCACGGCTCTTAGAGAATCGGTACTCACTGTCACGCTTGGCCATTCTCTCCTTGCCCTTGAGAACATCTTCGATGATCTCTTCGAGCTCGTGAATGTCGGCGACTCGAGCGTGGTAGGGGACTCTCCGCCAGCTTGTCATCATCGCATGTTGGCCAGGGAACTGCTGTACGTGTTCTTTCGCTTCGCGACCACTCTTCTCAAAGTGTAGACGGGCGGTCCGAGCGTAGCCGTTCAGCCTGTTTATGTAGTCGCACAGATGTTCATTTCGCTCCCGCTTTGCCGAGTAGTAACGTGACAGTGCCGTCTGCGTGAGCTGCGAGCAGTAATAACGGATGAACGCGTCGCTCAACAGCTTCCACTTGCGCTTCGTCTTCTTCGGAAGTTGACGGAACCAATGAATGGCTCCGTCCCGGAGACTCAGCTCAAATGGAATGCACCATTTGTCGGCATCTGTGTGGGTTCCAGTCATTTCATAGACGAACCAACGGAGCCACTGCATACAGTTCTCGCTCTTGTTGCGAGAGCCTGAGAACGGCGTGATGCGATCCAACGGTCGGTGCGATGCCATTTCAATCCTCGGTGTCGGGTCCACGTCGTTCAGCGTCGCCAACTCATTCATCTGCCGCATCAACTCGACTTGCGGATCTTCCTCGTCGAATGTGCACCAAAATGTCATCGTCACTGGACGAACCATCGCTGTCGACTTGACGACGTCCGGCACCACCTTTGGGAGCTCGCGCACCGCCTCGGCGACCGAACGAACCCTCGTTGCCAGCGTAAAGACGCTGCATACGGCTCTCCGAACGTGGCGTAACCATGTGCGAGTCTTGAAAGTACGGTGAAGCTTCGGTAGTGCCAAAGGCACCACGCTCAGCTCCACGCTTGGTCGGAGGAGTACGAACGAGTCGTTGGGGCGTCGGCGGCAGTGGAATCGTGGACGGATCTTCATCTTGAATCATCGGTCGACTCACAGGCTGCTTTCCGGCATTGATGCCAACAGCGCCAAACGCCTCCGAAGTTTCTTCTTCCATTTCTGGAGAGCAGCTCCGGCTTCATGTGGACTCCAATCTTGGAGCGACATCGTCGATGGGTACGTCTCGCTCTCGAAGCCCAGCGACAACAGTCGCGAAACTGAATCCTCGGCAACTTGGCTAGTCGAAACCGAGTTGACTGGGTATTGAAGTTCCTGCCCAAGCGCAGGCCAGTCGGCTTTTTTCTTGGGGATGGGCTTGAACAGCTGCATTTACTCATCATTCTGCATCGGCGCTTGTACGCGGTCAAAAACGCGCTTGGCGGCTGGTGTATCACCGTTGATAGGTGGGCGAGGTGCCTTCAGCAGTGCTAAATGCTTTGCACTCGCCACCGAAGGTTTAGAACCCTCGGTCCCATCGTCATAATCTTCGTAGGCGGGTTCCGGTCCCGCAACATCATCGAGCTCGTCGGCGAGGTTCCTCGAAAGGGACCTGGTCGCCCCGCTCAGCCCCGATGATAGCGTGGCCGTCTCCGGCGTCGCTGCGCCTGGCTCTGGAGCCGGCGTCTTGTCTTCGTAATCTTCATAATCGTGTGCGTCAGGACCGATGTCCGCTTCGTCGTCGAAGCTCACTGAAAGCTCGGTGGCGGTTGCAAAGCGCGCAGCCGGGCTTGAACTCTCGTCGCGAGCCCCGCCAGACTTGGCAGGCGTAACTGGTACCGTCGGTTGTCCTTTCGCCATGTTTCTTGTCTTTTTCTTGTTCTTCTTCTCTTGGTAGCTCGTAAACTGGAAGGCCATACAAACAGCTCACAATGGTCACAATATGTTCCCGGGTCGCGGCACCAGTTGTGGTGTTGGAAATCCCACGTGAACTCTAGCTACAAATGTAGTTAGGATGTTCCCACAACAATACGTCTACTAGGATAGTAAACGATCGTTCGGGCGGACCTAAAGACCCCAGTTCTGCCCTTGCACCGGGACAAACTGGACCTTGTAAACTACTTATATAGGCCAACCAGTAAAAATAAGAACACGCTACTAGCACGAGCAAAGCTAGCAGGTGTTTTGAATCCTCGTGGTCCCAACAGCGGAAGGGTACCAGGCACGGGTAAGCCTTTTACGAGGTCACCGAGTGTTCAACACGCGGTTGGAAGAATAAAAAGGAGGCAATTCAAGCACTCCCAGTCGTGCAAATAGGCAACAATAAGCCGTCACGTAAAACCTCCCGATAATAATCGGCCAATACACAAAGTCTCTTGGCCTTGCCGGATGAACCCTCGCTACAGAGCTTCGAGTTCACCGACAGGCATAACACACTCAAACAAGCTTGACCTGACGCTTACCTTGAAGCCGGACGTCGCTCTGTGTGTTTGAGTGGAAATTCTGTTCTGTATTTAAGCTTACCCTTTCGGGTCTATTCCTAATAAGAAGTCCTAATCAAGTATACAAATATCAAGTGAACAACGATCCGTTATGGATCTTCTTGCATGCCAAGCGTCGTCTGCACCGTCGCATGAGCATCTTTAACGGTCCGCGCCCTGTCCCAGACGGTGAACGTGCCTTCCAAGGGTCGCTGAGTCTTCCGCGAACTCATCTCAACCGCCACTGAGGGTTCGTACCGTAGATGGTCCGCTGAATGCGAATCCGGCCAGTCCATTATTAATAATAAGGACAGCCTGGATTCAGTGACATATGCCCGTATCCGATACTTGTTGAACGTTCGGAGGTGACGCCGTCGAGTCCCTTGCACCTCGGCGTCTCGTACATCACATGACCGAGGGTTCGTTGCTTGAACATCTTGGGCGGTGTCACGTCTTTGTCGACGGGTGATAATCCGCAACTACTGAGAAATCACAACACCACATAGCCAAAAAGTGGCGTATCTTATTGAAATGAACGTTTATTAAGTAAGACTTGAGGATGGCTTCAACAATGAGGCAGTACAATACTTTCGATAATATCCAGAATCTCCCGGGCAACGCACAGCTTTAGAGCGAAAGGGTATACGAAATCGCTGTACTATCACGTCCATTTGGTATCGCCGGATGACTCTGGATAAAATCCAGAGCTTTTTCGGGGAATAAAGGGTTAAAGTAGTCGATGTAAAAATCTTTTTTTTAATAGATTATTAAAATAGAATGCCGCAGTACCGGACTGGCATTAACAGTGGTCGACAGCCATCGAGGACGCTATTTTGTGTAGCTGGAGCAATAAGTGACCTTTTTTTATGCGGTTTTCAGGCTGGGCAAAACTTATGCATATCCGTGTATGCTAGAAACGGCTGGGAAATAACTTAAGTAATGAGCGTACAAATTGATTTTGTAGCTTGCCTCCTAGACTTTTCCCTGTTTTAGCCAATGATATGTTTCTATTTTAACTAAATAGGTTATTAGGTTTAAGATATCTAATATTTTATGACATATTTATATTCGAATATAAAGGCTTTGTGATTTAGACTTGAATAAAATAAAGAACAGGCATAGCTATATTTTGAAACAACTATTCGACAGATCGCACTGAAACGTATACAAATACAAGTGTAGCTTTGGATTGGTTTATTTTAGTGCCAGGGTAAAAAAAGCGCTGTTGACCACTGTAAATGCAAACAGCGTTGGCAAAAATCCAGCTCTTTTTTGGCTGCATGAATGGGTTATTCTTTTTTCATGGGTGGATAATATTGAGTGTGTTTTCCATTTTAGGTAAAAACCTAGTTTACCTTCTTCTGATTGGTTGCTACAATTAGCTCGTACCTCTAAAATTAAAAACAAGTTTTAAGTTTTTACCGTAAATTAAGTTTCTTGCAGATCAGCACAGTGCTTGATTATTCTTAACAGATCTCAGCAACAATAATAGAGCATGTCGTTGTTGACGCTATAATATGTTTTCCACTCGAAGCTAACCGTCCATTCTTCACTAAAATAAACAGTGAAAACCCCAAATGTTTGTGCTTTGGGTGGGTGGGTAACCCAAAAAGCTCCCAAACCCCAAAAGTTCCATTATTCTAAAACCCAATTCCCAAAAACCAAAAACACACGTCTGCAAATGACAGCCGGCCACGGAGTAAGCGAAGCCACCGAGACTTTCCAAGCTGAACCATGCATGGATAATGACACAGATGTCTCCCCAGATGCCGCAAAACCTTCCACGGATAATTCATCGGCTGCCCCCACTTTCGCGTTCGCATCATGGAAGGCGGAGCTCGAGCTAATGTTACAACAAGAGAGTAAGAGTTTGCACGCGAGCTTACAGTCATTGCAGAGTGACTTTGACGACCGCTCTCAATTCATTCGTGGAGATTTTGCGTGGCGCAAACAAATCACTGCTTTCCACGACCGACTTCAAGATGTACTCACGAACCAGCTCAACGATGTCGCCACCAATGTCAGTAAACATGCTGCACACGTAGCAGATAGTTTGGCGCAGACTCTGGCCAAGGTTGAGCGCGATGGGCAACGTGCTGTCCACCAGCACGAGCAGATAGGAGAGGCGACGTTACGTCGAGTGCGCACCGCCTCGACCAAGGAGGTAGAGCGGGTAGCGCGATTGGAAAAGTGTCTTCGTCTCGAAGAAGCTCGACAGGCTGCTGCAATATTAGCTGAACGAGAGCGCCAGTTAACCGACGAACACAACGCGAGAGGAAGTCATCTACAAGCGCTTCTTGGCGACATGCGTGCGTCTAATGATTCGCTTGAGACCCTTAACTCTCAGCTACTGGAAGCGCTGCGAACGTCGCGCACTGAGCTTGAACAGCTACGCAACACCCTGGTACAATCCATAGCTCGCCCTAAAGCGAGGATCTCCAGTCTCTCGCATAACGAAAACAAGAATGCTGGTAGTATGAGTCGGCCCAATGGAGACAAAAGCGGCAAAAACAATACAAGTCGCGGTCTGGAATCGTATCCGTCCACGGCGAATGAGCTATTGCTAGTGCCTCAACTCCGACAGTCGCTCAAAGAAGCCACACAAACTGTGGCAAGTCTACAAACCCGCCTGGGCGAACTTGAAAGCGCTTCGGACAGTGACAAGCAGCGGCTTCGCGATCTGCAACTCGCTCTAGCACAAGCTCAAAATGAGAAAGCGAAAGCCACAAAACTGCTCGGAGAGGCGCGTCTAGCCCTCATTGACAATGGAAAGAGGCTTGTTGAAGCTGCCAATGAAAGTGCGCAGTTGCAGGACAAGTTTGACTCCTTGCAGGCTCTAGCACAGGGTCGGGAACAGGCTCTTGTTGATTCACAGAGACTAGAAGACGCCACCCGCAACCACCTAGAGGCCTTAACGAGTCGATTACAGCGTGTGCAGAACATCGAAGTTCGATGGAAAGAGTTTGAGAACGAAGTGACCAAGTGGAGAGAGACACAAACGGAGTCGAACACTCAGACATCGGAAAGTCGTGATACCAGGGATTTGAAGCGCATCTTGGGATCATTTTACCGGCTAAAAGCAAGCGAAGGGTCGGTATCAGTTGGACTTATCGCCTCAATGGAGACGCAAAAAGAGCTTGAGATTCGTCTTCGGTATGAATTCGAGAGGCGATTTGGGGACCAGCTGAATCTTCGGATCAGCCATGAGCGACGCCACGTACTTGAACGACTTAAAGCGTTGTGTGCTGCAGAGGCTAACGACAAGCAGGAGCAGACAGAACGCAAACATCACCGCGTTTCCCGTACTAGCAAACTTGAAGGTGATTTCACTCGTTTGAGGCGGCTGTTGAGAGCCGCTTACAATCAACTCGAGATTTGTGTCGGTGCATGGTCTGACACAGATCTGGACGAACTTCACGCTCGTCTGGAGGCGCTACAGGGTCAAGTACTGACTCTCGAAAACAGGCTGGAAGAAGCAGCCAATCGAGCGGAATCGCAGCGTGTATCGCTTGTACGAGCTGAATTGGCTTAACAAGAAAAAGATCTTCTACTGGCGGAGATCATGTCACGTTATCGTCGATTGCGATCGGCTCAAGTCGCACGGGATTCCCGTCAACAGGAGCAACCTCATCATCGTCAACCGATCCAAACGAAGCCTCTAAATGTTTGTGGTATTCCACAGGCGATGATGGTATGCAAGACTAGGTTACGGACGTTGACACAACTGCCCTTGCACTCGAGACCTGCGTCAGCTGCGGCTTGTCTCGAATCGGTCGGACACCAATCTTCTTGTCGAGTATCTCATGCGCCACCAAGTCGTTTGGGCTCTCGTCTTGTTTCCGATACGACTATCTTCGACTTGCAAAGGCAACCGAAAGATAAACGAGTGGAAGAAATCGAGGAACATGTTCGCAGTAAATTAAAATCGGCATTGATGCAGTCCAAAATGGAGAACCAACTTGAAGACACCGTGGGCTCTCCTGGAGTAAGTAATCTATTGTTGTGTACAAATACACGATACTAACCCTGCTTCGTACATTTTTTAGGTTTTCGAAATTCTCCATCGCCGTCGCCACCGCAAGTAAAAACGAAAATAAAAGTTTTCAGACAGCAAGTGAATGGAGTTTCTCTGCCAAAGTCATGTACGAGGCTCTCAACAGTATTTCTTGAAGAAGTAAAGCCAATTCAGGCTGACGTTCACGCAACCCGACCATCTCCTTTCGTGTGACTGATGCAGTGAGCGTGTCTGTCGCAGTTGACGTCGCGTCCATTCCCAGCGAGAGCAGCTATTAAGTCATTGATCAGAGTTGGTTTAAACGACTCTGAAAGTGATATAGAGAAAGTGGGAGGACGTGTATCTATAGCGGATGTTAAGACGGCACCAAAACGGCTCTCGGGTATTCTAAACGTAAGAGGGT
>NW_003303754.1:4766010-4768765 GCF_000142945.1 Phytophthora infestans T30-4
ACGAGCATCTTCGTTGTGTCGATCCGCTCGATCCTGTATCGCATTTCGTAACCGTTCGTTCACTTGGGATCTGGCTTGCCGGTAATATTTCTGGACTTGGTATCACCATCGTCTTGGATCTCGGTTCCTTTTCTTGGTGCTACATACCTGAATAGCTGATTCTAAGGGGGATTTAGGATCCCACCCATGTACCAAGTAAAATGGGGTGTCACCCCGCATCCTGTCTTGGGCGGTGTTCATCGCGAAGAGGGGTCGTTCTGCGTACTCATCCCAATCCCTCTGATCCAAATTCTGAACATACATCTTGAGCGCCCTCGTGATCGTCTGTACCATGCGTTCGGCTGATCCATTGGCTTGGGGACGATATGCCATAGTCGCCCGCTGTCTCTGCCCCCAGGACCCGGTTGAAGGCTCGAAAGAAATCAGACATAAAGCCTGGCTCCCGATCATGCCGAATCATCTCACTAGCTCCAAATCTTCGAAAAGCGCACTCCTCGTACGATTCGGCGATGGTTTGTGCAGGTCTGGACGCGCTAGCTTTGGCTATCACGTACCCGGTAAACAGATCCACCCAGATCAACAATTCTGTGTTTTCTTTGAACGACTTGGGTAACGAGGGGATGTGATCCATGGCTATGATTTGGAATGGGTAAGTCGCTTGGACATTCCCTGGAGACTCCCCTTCGATTGTGGGTCTGCCCTTGCCTGTCTCACAATCCACACATTCACCGACATATCGCTGCACACTCTTGAATAGTCCCCTCCAGTGGAAACATTCTCGGATCCGTTGGTAGGTCCGACCAATACCCCGATGTCCGCCTTCTAAGCTAGCGTGATAGTGATGTAGGACATCCTGCTGCAAGGTTTCCGGCATCACCAATCTCATTAATCCGTCTTGATTCCCGCTGACCCGTTTCGTAGGGGGACAATAGAAGAGCAAATCATTCAGATCCACTGCATAATCCGTAGCGATAATACTGTAGAATTTGGCGTCCTCCCGATTCAGGTCTCGTACATCCCCCATCAGATACTTCTTTAGCCCCAGGATCCACACTTCTTCGTTCTGTGCTTTGATAATCCGCTCAATACGGACTCCCTTTACAAATGCTTCATCGAGAATCTGGGGGCTGGATCCAATCCTTCCTCTGGATCTAGTGACAGCCATTACCTGGACCGTCCTCTTCACGGATCCAACCACCACCACTTCGTCTAGTCGGTTTAATGTGACGAGATCCTGATGCTCGGCCTCTCTCTCCACCTCAACACCACATTTGCATAAAGCGGCACTGGCCAAGCTATCCGCACTGGCATTCCAATCTCGCTTGACATGTACCAGCTCGTGATTCATCCAACCACGTAAGTGGACCATCACCTTCCGGCGTAACAGCGTTAGGGCCGGGGCCTTGCAGTCAATTTCACCTCGCACCTGTCTGATCACCAAATTCGAATCTCCACATATCACCAGCCTTTTCGGATTCTCTTCCTTTAGTAGATCCAACCCCAGCAAGTGTCTGTTGTACTCCGCTTCATTGACGGTGAGGCCTCCCGCGTAAGTGGATCTGGCCCTTACCACTTTCCATCCGGGCAGTTTCCACAGAATTGCGCTGTAAGCTCCTCCTCCGCGTCGCACGCGAGTCCATCGAAACTCAGGACGTACCACAGGAAGGGTGTGGGCCAGGAGGATGAGGATCACTGATGTGAGCTGGTCATATTAGAGGAAAAAGAGAAGGAGAATCCACAGGAAGGGTGTGGATTAGGAGAAAAAGGTGAGTATTTTACGCATAATGAGTGACGTTTTCACGTGCAAAGAGTCCCGAACCAAACGCGAGTTTTTCGAAAGCTCGGACCATACTGGTCTAATTGAGACTCGGCCGTAAGAGGTGGATCTAGCCCAGATCCAGGTGTACGCTGAAAGGGTGGGTCCAGCCCAGATCCAGGTGTACGCTGAAAGGGTGGATCTAGCCCAGATCTAGATGTACGCCGAGGATCTGATATGGCCTCAATCAGACAAACGAATGTTAGGGAAGACGCAATCAAGTAACGGGAAGTGGATTAGGAGAGCTTATGCAAACAGACTAGATCGATCCAGCTTCCAACCGCAAATTGCTACTACGCGACGGATCCACGAAGACTGGAACTGGAGGTGTGGCATGGTGGAGTGACATCGATCAGGTAGTCTTGGGCTGAACGTTGACGAACTTGCCCACCAGACGCTGGATCCGGTGTCTTGGATGTTGGCTGGTGTCCCCTTGAAATTGGATGCGCTAAGGCGCGGCTTCGTCAATCTCTTGCATAGACCCCAATAAGTTCGCAGGTTCTGGGTGGTGGAGGCTGGGGTCTTCCAAGTTGGCTTGACGAGATACGATCCCGGAAACCACGTCACCATATCCCCACGCCGGGGAAGGTGCAAGAAGAACAGATCCAGCAAGAAATCCACGTCACCTTAACCGCCTTGGATAGCCAACAAGGATCACGAGAACTTTCTTCCAAGCCCGACCGGCGTGACTGCGTCTGTTGCCGCGCTGCTTGTTAAAGCTCGACAGCCATATCGAACTCCGCAGTTGGGTGCGAGAAACAGGGAACCGATGGGAGCCTTCCCCGATGGCAATTCGGTGCTTGGAAACGAAATCCCGGAAGGCACCAACGAACAACCCGAGACGTCCACCGACGTCACTTCGGAAGCTAACGGGATCCACCAGCGTGGTCGTCAACGTATCCCATGGTGCGGCATTATGTAACTCTTCCACGTGAGATC
>NW_003303755.1:0-6829 GCF_000142945.1 Phytophthora infestans T30-4
GACGTGTTACAGCCCTCAGCTCACGGTCCGACGGTCCAAATTACCTTGCACCGCTGTGGACCAAGCAGCTGTACATGGTAATTAAGACGCCGCATCGCGCTGTTGCCTCTTGGGTACGTCAAAGCTGTTGCCTCATCCCTGTTGAGTGGTTGCCCAGGTCTGTTCGATACCGTCCAGCCCTTCAGGTTATGTCAGTAGTGTCCGAGAACGACCCAGCCCCTCACGGGGCTCACACAGTTCCGAAAATGCTCTAAAACTGTCTATTATGACGCTATGCTATCTAAGTGTACAGGCGGGGCTCACTCATTCTCTTAAAGTGTTTTTTTGTCTTGTTCTTGAGCTGTCCTTGCACTTGGTCTTGGGCTCCTTGCTCTTGTGAGACCGACTGCTGCATTCCTTTCCGTCCCGCCAGAAGTGCTCTCGCAAAGTGTGTTTTGATGTGGGAGCTCACACTTTAAGAGCACCTCTGTATTGCGGGACTGTAACGATTCTTCCGCATGTGGCTGCAACTTCGGTTTGGCCAATTGGCAGCACGCGCCACTCGCTTTTGGAGCGTGGACACTCGCGGTGGGTCTAGGACCCCTAGGCGCGTGCATGGTGGTAGACGCTCCCAGTCACACCCACCCCAACCTGATTGCTATCGCTACCAACTGCCATACCACTTTGGAGTCTCGGGGCAAGCCTCAGACTGTATCCTGAGAGGTCTCTCTTGAATATATAGTAGGGCAAGGAGCCCCACGCCCGTACATACATGCATATACATCTAAAACTACCCTGCTGCTATTATACAGCCAGCGCACCTTGTCCTCGCCGCGCCGTCGCTCAAAAATCCAATTTTGTGTTTTGAATGAAAAATGAGTCGGAAAATATTGCCCAATCAGGGCGCGAGTTAATTGTGTCCGCTTTTTGGCCATATTTGTAATTTTGGCATAGTTAGGTCAAGTCAGAAAGATAGGCGCGGTCGGTAGGATGGGAGAAACCTGTATAAGACAGGCCGGGTGTAGCCATGCGGGAAGGCAGGTCAAAGCAGGAAGACAGGGAGTGCGACGGACGGATTGACAGACGGACGGACAGACAGACCGACAGGCTACAAGGTTAGGGAGCGGTAAACTAGCGGTCTGGGCGCCCGCTCCGCGGACGCTAGGGCATGGTTGGTTGGTGTAGTGTGGGCTGAACACTTCCGCTGCGCTGCGGTGTGCTTAGAGTTTCTACTTAGAGCGAAGCTACATATAATAAATGTATACTGTGATCTACTTATGTTACGCTCCAAAACAACACCGCACACAGTATCTATAGTGTTCACATGTTATGGTAGACATGACCAGGCTTTAACGTGATCTGCAAGAAGAGCACCATCTTACCCGGGAAGGTTTTGTTTAATCCCATTTGAGAGAATAGCTACCAACATGACACGAATCGGAGGCGCGCGTGGTTTAAACGTTTATATATGCTGTTCAGAAGACGTGTCAGTTTCAATGATGATCCAAATTGCCACAGATCGGTGAGGGATCCCAGTTTAGCTGGAGAAAACACGCCAACTTAAACATTATACCATCGGCCACGTCATCGCCGTGAGGCAGTCGACATCATATATTTGATTGTGACTGTCGATAAGAGCACGATTGGGTCGGCTCCTCGCGTGAAGTATCTTTAGGACAGGTAGTATTCGCCGATGGTCGCCACAAACACCAATATTATACTTTGAAACTGTTCCGCTGAGCTGTTTCTGATATTACTGAAGGGTAATCCACTATCTTCCGCATGCATTGATCTTACTTGCATAGCTGACGCACTTACGGACTTATTTGCACAGCTACTGAATGACAGAGTGGCATAGATCCTTTCCGAGTGGTATTTACTGGTTCCGATATGTATGACGAACATAGGAAGCCACATGGCTGTAGGCTGATTACCTGATCGTATTTATCTTAGACTTGAGTCGAATAGTAGCTCAAGTTTATTAAATGAAGTACTTTCGCTGCCTACCCATCAGCTCGATGCGCTATTTGATGTGTCCGTGCATATATCGCAAGGTCGTTAATAAGTGTATATGTCACGCGCTCGGGAAAACCAAAACATATGCATAGGGTCACTGTCGCTTTCTCGGTACATTTGCGTCGTCGTGCTGGCTTACTGTGCTTACGTTTCTGATGTACCAGTCTATATGACCAGGCGCTTTACTAACTCGGCACATGCCATACCGCAGAGATACATGATAGCTGACCGCGCGTCTGCTCGCAGACATGTACGCGCGCGGCGGGTACACGTATAACCATCCCCAGCTCTGATCCCGACCAATTTGAGCAGAGCACTAAAGTACGGTACTGCGTACAGACACATCAACTTGCCACATTCACCTGTATGATCTGCATTAACGCACACGTGCTCGTGTCTGTGTAGACAGCAAATTATTCGTCGCGCGTAAAGCTCACTCCATACTGTAGTCTAATTTATGAGCGCACACTACTGGAATATACACCGTAAGCGTTGATGGTACACATAGCACGGATTTGCGTGTGTCCAAGTGAGCGAGTGTACTTTTCATCTATGGTGACGCCTATGTGGATAGGGACGGTCAGTTTGCAGCTGATAGCACGTGTTAACTATTAAATGAAACGCGCTACGCTCTGTAGGTGCGTCAAAACGTTTGGTAACGCCAAAGGCAGCTTACCGTATGTGCGGTTCCAAACCTCGCACTGTAGTCGGGTATACTGAATACAAAGTCGGGTATACTAAATACAAAAATAGGTAGGAAAATGGGGCCTAAAAGGGTATATTTACCAATTACTTGCACTTCTGCTGCTTCTTTTGCTCGATGTTCTTGGCGTTTCGGGCGGTCAGCTTGCGAGGGCGGCTGCGCCTCTTTTTCTTCTTGGGGTACCAGTCAGGACCCATCGCCTTCTTGACGTTCGCCAGGCTTTCCTGGCGGCGCACTTCGGCCGAATCAGGTGGTGGGGGATTTTTTTCTCCCAAAACTCAACCGCTTTTGGGCCGTTCTCGCAGGCAATACAGCGCCGCACGATGTCCCGCCCGCTGATTGTACGGAATGCGTAGCCGTACTGCAGCTTCCCGCAGCAGACGCAGCGCGCTCGGGGGTCCGTCGTAGACCGCTGCGGGTTCAGTAGAAGCGGGTCAATCTTCGCCTCGCATTGCTTGCACGTAAGGCCCACCATTTTGCAAACTGTGAGTAAGTAAGCAACATATATTATTTTAACCAATTACTTGCGTCCAAATATTAGCCAATAGCACGGTAATGTAAGGCTGGTATTTATTATCAAGCAACATATTAAAATGTTTTAAAATATTACTATTTTGCTTTAATAGTAATACTATCAGATTTTTAAACAAATACATACTTTACATGCAATAAAAGTGACTAAAAGACTATGTACCGTGCGCGCATGCATTCGTCGGGTGGGGTGCACGGGAGCAGATAGCGCAATGACCGTGCGGCCGCGCGCCTTCTTGCACGCTGACAGTGGAGAGTGCCAGGAGAAGTTAAAAATAATATTTGCAAAGCCCCTACAAAACGCGGTGGCTAGCGTGCCCGATTTAAAGCACATACGACAGGTTTTGCGTAGCTAAATGTTATTTTAGAGTTGTCGAGGCAAGCTGGCCAGGCTGCGATGCAATCAATCGATGCGTTTCGTACTCGGCAGGAAAATGTTTTCTTTACGTTCAATCGCGACGGCGATAGACGGTCTGATCGTGCGACAGATCCAGTCAGTGTCGCAGGTTGGCAGGTATTGCCCATCAGGGCGCCGAGTTAATGTGTCACGCTTTTGACATATTTGTAATTTATGCATAGCTAGGTCGAGTCAGAAAGATAGCGCGGTCGGTAGGATTGGAGGAAACTGTATAAGACAGGCCGAGTGTAGGCATGCGGGAAGGCAGGAAAAAGCAGGAAGACAGGGAGTGCGACGGACGGATTGACAGACGGACGGACGGACGGACGGACGGACAGACACGCTACAAAGTTAGAAGCGGAGCGACTAGCGCTCTGGGCGCCCGCTCCGCGGACGCTAGGGCATAATTGGTTGGTGTAGTGCGGGCTGACCACCTCCGCTGCGCTGCGGTGTGCTTAGCGTTTCTACGTACAGCAAAGTTATATATAGTACATGTATACTGTGTTCTACTTATATTACGCTCCAAAACAACACCGCACACAGTATCCTTAGTGCTCACATGTTATGGTAGATATGACCAGGGTTTAACATGATCTGCAAGATGAGCACCATCTTACCTGGGAAGGTTCTGTCTGTAATCTCATTTTAGCGCATAGCTTCCAAAATAACACGAATTGGAGGCGCGCGTGGTTGCAAAGCTAATATATGCTGTACGGAAGACGGGTCAGTATCAATGATGCTACGAAGTATCCGTAGATCGGTGAGGAATCCCAGTTTAGCTGGAGTAAATACGCCTTCTCACACATATTATCCATCTGCACGTCATCGCCGTGAGGCAGTCGACACATATCATCGATTGCGACGGTCGAATAGAGAAATGTTAATCAGCTCCTCGCGCGAAGTATCTTTTAAGATAGGTAGTATTTGCCGATGGTCGCCACAAATCTCAATATTATGCTTTGAAATTATTCTGCTGAGCTGTTTGTGATGTTATTGAAGGGTATTTCCACTATCTTCCGCATGCATTGATCTTACTTGCATAGATGACGTACTTTCTGACTTATTTGCATAGCTACTGACTGACAGAGTGGCGTAAATCCTTTCCAGCTGACATTATACTGGGTCCGATATGTACGACAAACATACGAAGAAATATGGCTGTAGGCAGAGTATCAGATCGCAGTGATGGCTAGACTTGAATTGAATAATAGTTCATGTACATTAGATGGAGTACTTTCGCTGCCTACTTATCAGCTCGGCGTGCTATTTGATGTGTCCGTGCATATATCGCAAGGTCGTTAATGAGTGTATTTGCCACGCGCTCGTGAAAGCCCAACCTATGTATGGGGTCACTGTTTCTTTATCGGGACTTTTGCGTCGTCGTGCTAGCTTTCTGTGCTTACGCTATTGGTGTATCAGTCTGTATAATCAAGCAGGTCACTAACTGGGCACAGGCCATTCCGCAGCGATACAGGTATGCTGAACGCGCATCTGTTAGCAGTAGCCAACGCGATATATACGCGCGAGGCGGGTACACCTTATAGTCATCCGCGACTCAACCGAGCTCTCATCTCGGCAATTATGAACAGGACACTAAAGTACAATATTGCATTCAGACACATCGCCTTGCCACGTTCATCTGTACGGTATGCACTGCCACGCAGTGGTAGTATCTATGTAAACAGCAACTTATTCGTCGCACGTAGTTCCCACTCAATACTGTGGTTTAAATTGTGAGCGCCAATTAGTGCAATATACGCTATAAGAGCTGATGGTACATATAGCATGGTTTTGCGTGTGCCCACGTGAGCGAGTGTACGTGCCATCTACGGTGATGCGTATGCGGATAGGAACCACCAAATTGCAGCGGTGCACAGTTGATTCCATGTTCTAATTATTTATGAAGCGCGCTACGCTCTGTAGGTGCGTCAACACCATAGTCAGCTTACCGTATGTGCGGCCCCAAGCCTCGCACCGTGAGCCAGTATACCAAAACAAAAATAGGTAGGAAAATGGGGGCATAAAGGGTATATTTACCATTACTTGCTCTTCTGCTGCTTCTTTTGCTCGATGTACTTGGCGTTTCGGGCGGTCAGCTTGCGAGGGCTGCTGCGCCTCTTTTTCTTCTTGGGGTACCAGTCTCTCCTTCTTGACGTTTGACAGGCTTCCCTGGCGGCGGACTTCGGCCGACTCAGGTGGTGGGGGCTTTTCCTCCCAGAACTTAACCGCTTTTGGGCCGTTCTCGCAGGCAATACAGCGCCGCACGATGTCCCGCCCGCTGATTGTACAGAATGCGTAGCCGTACTGCAGCTTCCCGCAACCGACGCAGCGCGCCCGGGCATCCGTCGCAGACCGCTGCGGGTTCAGCAGAAGCGGGTCAATCTTCGCCTCGCATTGCTTGCACGTAGGGCCCACAACTGTGAGTAAGTTAGCAAAATATATTGCTCTAACCAATTTCTTGCATCCAAATATTAGCCAATAGCACGGTAATAAAAGGCTAGTATTTATTAGTAAGCAAAATAGTAAAATGTTTTATATTATTAATATTTGGCTTATCTTTAATATATTAATATCAGATTTCCAAACAAAAACATACTTTACATGCAATATAAATTGACTAAAAGACTATTATTGTGCGCGCATGCATTCGTCGGGTACGGTGCACGGGAGCAGATACGGCAATGACCGTGCAGCCGCGTGGCAGTGGTGAGTGCCAGGTCAAGTAAAAAGATTCGCAAAGTCCCTACAAAAAGCGCTGGTTGTGAAGTCTACTTAGATTTAAAAAAATACTATCACTACTTTAGAAAGTGTGTGGAAAAAAGCATCGCCGAGCTCTTACAAATGCGGCCTGTGAAGCTTCCGTTAATTAAATTAATACTATTAATATCGTCTTTACTTTGAAAAGTGTGTGGAAAATAACATCCCAGAGCTCTTACAAAATACTGGTCTGTGAAGTCTACATTAATAATGATAAATACCTCTATTTGAGAAGTGTGCAGAGCTCTTACAAAATAAAGTGGTTAGTGTGCCCGATTTGCAGTACATACGACAGGTTTTGCGCAATAATCAAGTATCTGCGCACTCGCCTAGCTGTTTGCAACCAATCAATGCGTTTCGTGCTCGGCAGAAATGTATACCTTACGACCAATCGCGAGAGCGAGAGGCAGTCTGATCGTGCGACAGATCCAGTCAGTGTCGCAGGT
>NW_003303755.1:7076-10598 GCF_000142945.1 Phytophthora infestans T30-4
GTTTCTACGTGCAGCAAGCAACATATAGTACATGTATACTGTGTTCTACTTATATTACGCTCCAAAACAACACCGCACACAGTATATTTAGTGCTCACATGTTATGATAGATATGACCAGGGTTTAACGTGATCTGCAAGATGAGCACCATCTTACCCGTGAAGGTTTTGTCTATAATCGCATTTGAGCGCATAGCCCCCAAAATGACACGAATCGGAGGCGTCCGTCAGTGATGATCCACATTGGCATCGACCGGTGAGGAATCCCAGTTTAGCTGGAGTAAATACGTCTACTCAAACATAATATCATCTGCCACGTCATCGCCGTGAGGCAGTCGACACCATATCATTGATTGCGACGGTCTATTAGAGAAAGGTTTAGTCAGCTTCTTGCGCGAAGTATCTTTTAGGACAGGTAGATTTTGCCGATAGTCGCGACAAACACCAATGTTATGCGTTGCAATTGTTCTGCTGAGCTCTTTATGATATTACTGAAGGGTGTTTCCACTTTGTATTGCATGCATTGATTCTACTTGCATAGCTGCCGCACATACTGACTTATTTGTATAGATTCTGACTGATAGAGTGGCGTAGACCCTTTCGAGAGACATTTACTGGCTCCGATACGTATGACGAACATACGAAGCCACATAAGTGTAGGCAGATTATCAGATCGTAGATATCTTCGACTTGGTTCGAATCGTCGCTCATGTACATTATATGAAGTACGTTTGATGCCTACTTATCAACTCGGCGTGCTATTTGATGTATCCGTGCATATATTGCGAGGTCGTTAATGAGTGTGTATACCACGCGCTCGTGATATCTAAAACCTATGTATAGGATCACTGTCGCTTTCTCGGTACATTTTGCGTCGTCGTGCTGGCTTACTGTGCTTACGCTTCGGATGTATCCGTTTATATCCGTTTATATGACCAAGCAGGTCACTAACTGGGCACAGACCATACTGCAGCGATACTGGCAAGCTGACCGCGCGTCTGTCACCTGTATTACACGCAGTATCTACGCGCGCGGCGGGTACACCTTATAGCTACCCGCGACTGAACTGAGCTCTTATCTCGACCATTATGGACAGGGCACTAAAGTATAGTACTGCGTACAGACAGTTCGACTTCCACACCCACCGGTATTGTTTGCACTACCGCACACGTGCTCGTATCTATGTAGACAGCAACTTAGTCGTCGCGTGTAGTGCTCACTCGATGCTGTAGTTTCAATTTGTGAGCGCACATTAATGGAACATACGCTGTGAGCGCTGATGTCACAGATAGCATGGTTTGCATGTATCCAAGTGAGCGAGTGTACTCTCGATCTATTGTTACGCGGAAGCAGATAGGGACGGTCAGCTTGCAAAGGGTATGCAGTAGACACCATGCGCTAATTATTATTTGAAACGCGCTACCCTCTGTAGGTGCGTCAACACTATTTGGCAGCGCCATAGTCAGTTTACCGTTTGTGCGGCCCCAAGCCTCGTACCGTCAACCAGTATACTAAATACGAATATAGGTAGGAAAATGGGGGCCTAAAAGGGTATATTTACCATTACTTGCTCTTCTGCTGCTTCTTTTGCTCGATGTACTTGGCGTTTCGGGCGGTCAGCTTGCGAGGGTGGCTGTTTCTTTATTTACTCTTGGGGTACCAGTCAGGGCCCATCACCTTCTTGACGTTTGCCAGGCTTTCCTGGCGGCGCACATCGGCCGAATCAGGTGGTGGGGGCTTTTCCTCCCAGAACTCAACCGCTTTTGGGCCGTTCTCGCAGGCAATACAGCGCCGCACGATGTCCCGCCCGCTGATTGTACGGAGTGCGTAACCGTACTGCAGCTTCCCGCAGCCGACGCAGCGCGCCCGTGCATCCGTCGTAGACCGCTGCGGGTTCAGCAGAAGCGGGTCAATCTTCGCCTCGCATTGCTTGCACGTAGGGCCCACCATCTTGCAAACTGTGAGTATGTTAGCAAAATATTTTGTTTTAACCAATTACTTTTGTCCAAATATGAGCCAATAGCACGGTAATAAAAGGCTGATATTTATTATTAAGCAAAATAGTAAAATGTTTTATATTATTAATATTTGGCTTATCTTTAATATATTATTATCAGATTTCCAAACAAATACATACTTTACATGCAATAAAAGTGAACTAAAAGACTATGTATCGTGCGCGCATGCATCCGTCGGGTGCGGTGCACGGGAGCAGATAGCGCAATGACCGTGCAGCCGCGCGCCTTCATTGCACGGTGGCAGTGGTGAGTGCCAGGTGACGTAAAAATATATATATATTCGCAAAGTCCCTATAAAAAGCGCTGGTCGTGAAGCCTACTTAAATATTAAAAAATACTATCGTCTCTACTTTAGAAAGTCTGTGGAAAATAGCTCTTACGATTGCGGCCTGTTAAGCTTATATTAGTAATATTACTACTATTCATATCGTCTTTATTTTAAAAAGTGCGTGAAAAATAACATCCCTGAGCTCTTACCAAATACTGGTCTGTGAAGTCTACATTAATAATGATAAATATCTCTATTTGAGAAGTGTGCAGAGCTCTTAGAAAATAAAGTGGTTAGTGTGCCCGATTTGCAGTACATACGACAGGTTTTGCGCAATAATCAAGTATCTGCACAGCTCGCCTGGCTGTTTGCAGCCAATCGATGCGTTTTCGTGCTTGGCAGAAATGTTTACCTTACGTCCATTTCGCGAGGGCGAGAGGCGGTCTGATCGTGCGACAGATCCAGTCAGTGTCGCACGTCGGCAGGTATTGCCCAGTCAGGGCGCGAGTAAATTGCGTCACGCTTTTGGATATATTTGTAATTTTGGCATAGTTAAGTCGAGTCAGAAAGGTAGGCGCGGTCGGAAAGATGGGAGGAAACTCTATTGGAAAGGCCGGGTGTAGCCATGCGAAAAGGCAGGAAAACGCAGCAAGAAAGGAACCGGACGGACTTATTGACAGACGGACGGACACGCTACAAGTTTAGGGGGCGGGAAATTTACGATGGTTTTACTGTTACCGGTAATAAAGCGGAGCTTTTCATTCCAGGAAGAGCGCACACTGCCCGCTCGTCGTATCATGCTCAATAAATGTTTGCACTACGTGGTTGTTGCAGCGTTAGTCCTAGCTAGCGATCCAATTTCTGCAGAATCCAACCAGGCAGAGCTGCTTTTGAGGACCGGACACGATTTCTGGGCTCCTGGTGAGGTGTCCACTGAGGCATCGCGAAAAAGACTTCTTCGAGCCTTCCACGAGGGAGAGGATGAGTTGGCATCGCAGCTAGCAGAAAACGAAGAGCGCGTGAAAATACCTGATCTGAATAAAGTGGCTAACGAGCTCAAAGCGGGCAAAGAAAAGCAGAAGATGCTTGCTGTGGCGTTGACAAAAACGAAGGTGAAACCCAACGGCCAAACACTGAACAGAGTTACGAAGAAGATTCAAGAGAAGCCTCCAGCTCCACCCGCTAAGATGGACAACGTTGAGGCCCAGTTGTTTGCTCGCATTTTTAGAAACAACAA
>NW_003303755.1:12222-15253 GCF_000142945.1 Phytophthora infestans T30-4
TATTGGTAGATAAAACGAATTAATTAGCAAAAAGCAAAGTTGAAAACCTCAACGTCTACACCTTTGTGCACTCAACCTCGTAGAAAACGGCAGTCAAACTCGTAACTTAAAAATTGGCAAATAGGAAAATTACGGTAGGAGCCCCTAATCAGTATTCAATGTTGAAAAAACTGCAATCAACCTCGTACAAGATTTTATTTTGAACTTCAAGTGTTCGTGGCGGATTTGTATGGTATGGCGGATTTCACCGTCGTTGTCTGTACTGCGTACAGACACTGTACAAAGCACCGTTTTAAAGTTTTCAGGATCATCACTCCAAAATAAAAAAAGAGTAACCTACAAACACGCCCTTCATCGTATAGATCGATAAATAGCCACTCATAACGTTCCCCGCGATGGGCGTGTCGACTCCAATCGTGTCTACTCTTTCTGCAAACAGCTTCAGCACTAAAGTGTTAACGGTGCAATCACCCAAGGGCGACTTGCCAACGAGCTCCAGCGCTTCCACCTATATGTAAGAAGATGTTATCAACGCTAGTAAATCCATTGTATCAATAAATGTACGTTAACTGTACCTGCACGGACAGAAGTGGGATGGCCTTCAGCTTAGCAAGTATATCTGGGTCTGGATCAACTTGGAAATGATCGGGCATCTGTAGAGTGAAATCAATAGTCTCGATCCAGTTTATAGCTTTGTCCACGTGTTGTATGCTTTTCATCGCCCTGTGCCACTTTTTCATTACACCCAACGTCTCGGTAGTGTATGTTCCAACACCGATTACTTCCACCGCAATTTCTTGTTCGCCTAGATTTACACCCTATGAATCTTTATGTTTCTTCTGCAGGGCTGAGACTTTGGCGCTGCACTTCTCAATGAAGTCTTTGCGAAATACACGGGTTATGGATTCCACAGGATAAATTTTCTTCGCCGGTGGTAAGCTCGCTCTCTCGTGGGCTACAGGAGCCCTGGGAGTTTTACTGAACTCATACAGCTTGAATCGCGATAGGGTAGCGGCAGATGTATCGTATGTAGGCACGCCTTCAACAGCATCTCGCACTGTAGCCAGGCTCAAATTCGCCGCGTACAAGTCTGAGTCCTCCTGGACGATCGTGGTATTCTTTCTACGAGCAGCTTTCTTCGACTTTGCTGTTTGCTTTGGGCGCCCGCGGGATCTAGGAGGGCTCGCTACGTGAAATTCTTCATTCCCTACTTCTTGGAGAGTTGATGTCAGCTCTCGGGTTTTCGATTCAAGATGTTTGCCAAACTGAGTGCCAGACTCGCCAGACTGAGTGCCAGACTCGCCAGACTGGATGTCAGACTCCTCGACTTGGCTGTTCTCAATGGCTGAACTCGCTTTAGCTGGCTGGGTAGAAGGAGAAGAGTCTGATAGCTGAACGTTTTAGTTTTGACTGGATAAGGTGCCGAAGTCACAATTCTTGAACCGACGAGCAACATCCTTCAGATACTCCATCGCTTCTCGGTATTGTGCCATTCCCAATCCAGACATCGAACCACAAATTTCACTAGCGATAGGCAGCGCTTCACGATACTTGCGGTTTGAGTCCCAAGGTCGATCATCCGTCGCCACAACCCGACGAATAGCGAAAGATTCCATAGACGTACAGTTGTCACTTGAGCTCTCGAACTCTATCGAGGATCTAACAGAAGACAATATCCACCGACGATTGAGAAGTTGTGTCGGGATAACAGTTTCTTTGCCGAGTGCTCTTCTCAGAAAGAAAACATGACGACACGGCAGCAAACGCGTGCTCATAAAGAGGCACGAACAAGTCCAGTTCCGAAAAATTGTATGATGCACGGCCAAGTGCGTATACGTATTGGTCTTGTATCAGCTCGCACGCGTGTTCGCTGACAAGGTTAGCCACGAGAGTCATTTCTTGGTCGTATCCAACATGCTGAATGTTAACCTTCTTGTAGACTTCATCCATGAAACGTCGTTCTTGAAGCGTTTGATAGTACATGATAGACGCAATGCATTCGTCCACAGCCATGAACGAATTTACCCACTCTTTCAACTGCTTCCAGGATGCCCCCAATCTATTATTGGTGTTATTGCCGAGAGTGACGGTGTTTTGCCGCTTGTGTGCACACCATAACTTACGACAATTATCCCAGTTTCTGATGAAATAGGCAGCAAACGGGTGGGTGGTGGGTTCATTTGTCGCAGCAGCCACATCCGCGGGTTCAACGGAGTTTGGAGCCAGATTATGCCCGACTGGAGCCGGATTCACCCCGACCGAAGAGGGGGTCGATCTGTCCTGCCCGATTGAATCTGAAGACTCCGACCTTGAATGACCAACCTCGCACACATGCAGCATGTACCGGAAATGCCCCATGTATTCCTTCTCCGTCTTCGCGTATACCAGGAGGTCCATGAGCCCTCGCAGCTGATTTCTCTCCCACGTGTTGCAGCCGTAATCCGATGATGAACTTTCCTTCCTCAAGTACTTTAATACGTGAAACTGGCAGAGTAGAATAGTCACGCCGGGGAATGCTGTCTTCAAAACAGAAAGCTCTTGTCGATGAGCACGCACTGTAGACGCGTTTAAGCCGGGTTATTCGTCTTAAATTCTTCCAGTGCAGTCAACAATGTTCTCCACTGCTCGTTGTGGAGTAGGGCATGCTGCACAAACTGGCCTTTTCCAAAAGTGTCGTGTGCCATGAAAGAGAAGACCTTGTACTTGGATCGATTGGTTCCATGCGTTGCGTTAATTAGAAGTACCTCCGGAAATTGAGTGAAGATCGATCGCATGTGTTTGGTTTGAAGCGTAATACAGGTTGGCCAATTTCTAACATAATGAACCGGTTAATTAGGCCAATAACGAAATTAAATTTTGAGACATAAACGTCGTAAATCCAACCTTTTCCTCCCAACTGCGACCGAACAAAGAATGCGCCCCACGTTTGCCCGAAAAATCACAAATTTCGGAATCCATTTTCTTAACCGGTTTGAATTTCCAGGTTGTGGCTAATCCCTTTGCCCCCGAGCCTTCAAATTTGCAAAACCAA
>NW_003303755.1:15849-149557 GCF_000142945.1 Phytophthora infestans T30-4
CGATAGCGCGATAACGCGGCCGATGGAGCCACACCAGGAGAGCATGATACACGGGCGACGAAACAACACGACTACGTTGAAGCACCAAAACACGGCTAGAGTTCCAGCCATGGAAGGGCAACGACCACGAAATACTATGTATCACGAAACCTGTGCAACCCACGTGAGCGTTTGATAACAGGGATTAGTTAGCAGCCACAAAAGAGGTCGTATTAAAGGGCATCAATCCAAAAGAGAGAGCGCATAACCACTAAGTAGCGTGGACCACGGGTGAGCAGGACACCACGATGCCAGGAACAGCACGGAAGAGCACAAGTCACTGAAGAACATGACATCCAACCTGTAGAACGGGGGTAACGGTAGCGTACTAAACCACGATATTGTACGGGGTCGCATGAGACTACGGAATGGTAAGTGGTTTAAGCACACGACATCACGATGTACTGGAGTGGACGAATTCACACGCAACCTGGAAGTACATGATCCTAAGCAAAAGCACGCGACACACCGAAGCACTAAAGGTGCGGCCACCTCACCTCCAACAAACCATGCCTCTCCGGCGGCCGGCTAGTTTATAAAATGAATGTCCGTCTGTCTGTCTGTCACGCATTTCCGACTCTTTGATTGGCTGAAAGATATAATATAGCAGTAAATATGAGACATTGAATGGAAGGTTTTCTTATTTAGAATATGATAAATTAATTAGAACCTTGTGACCTCTCAGCTTGTACAGCCTGCATAATCATCGATAGAGGGACCAAGACGGCCAGCAACCCAATTAGACAGAGTACATCAAGGATGAGAGCTTTGGGCTGCGCTTGCAGGCCGTGGGGAATGGAAGGAGAAAGGGTTGCAGCTCTGAGTTTCCTTCTCAAAAACGGCGCTCAGCGATTGACGTGCCATCAAGCGCTCGTGTTGGGGCTGCTTGCCTGGACGGTCAGCGTTAAGAAGAGTTCTACACTTTTAACGGCGTCCGGTGCGGGGCGCTCGTGGCTATAGCCAATGCACTACATGTAATGTAATGTACGTGGTGCATGTGCAGTACTTTAAGTACTGTAGAAGACAAGATACTGTTATCGAGGCGACCATCGAACAAGATATATTCATCATTTTGCTTTACACTAAATCCGTATTGGTCTGGAATAATTTTGGGGATTTCTAATTTTTAAAAAATATATATTTTTAAATAAGGGACACTCCGTTTTGGTTTACACTTTGGATTGGCAAAGGTGTAGATATTAGCTGAATATTGTTTTTAATGAGAACATTCCAGATATTAATTTGTTTCCAGAACAAAACGTTTTCTTATTAAAAAGAGGAATGAAAGTTCTGGAAATAACACCTATTGTAGGGGCAAACGAAGTAATGCAGATAGTATCCTATTTATAAAGAGAGACATACTGAAGCAGATTAGCTAATTGAGAGACTGGGTGCTTCCAAATACTGCATGTTTTTTAAGTGAACAGTATTGTCAGTGCAATACAAAATAATACTACCTCCGCTCGGAAAAAGATAACCATTTGTTTTTTTTGCGCAGCGCTCCGCCTCGTTCATTTGAGCGTTAATTAATTTGTGAGAGGCTGGCTAACTAGCTTTATGACCGAGAGCTGACAGTGAGAAACTAAGCAAGGCACAGGCGTTCATGCTCCGCCGTGCAACTACAGATACAAAAACGGATCTAAGACGGCAACTACATCGCCACATTCTGAAGGGGCGCTCAGTGGGGCTTCTGGAACTTCAGCGGTAGGCGGTGGGGGGCTGCTCGCTGCAAGAAGCAGCATGTACGCGTTAGCATTGGCGAGTGAGATAGCGTCACAAGGCAGTGACGTAGGAAGAGTGCCAGCTCATACTTGCTTGTCCTTGTGCCGGAGGCGCGCCAACTTGTGCATGGGTGTAAGTAGTGGGCGGGTCTGTCTGAGCGCACGCCGTATGTAGCCTTCCTTGATCAGCTGCTGAACCAGGTAGCAGCTCATGTTGGATGCGCGCTGAAGCAGACGCTGGTTTTCGCGCTCATTGACAGGAACTGCAGCGATTCTCTCGCACAGCTCAGCTCGAACCACCTTCTTCCTACCACATGCGCTCTTCCTTGACTTGACCACGGCTGCTACTCGATCTCCCATCGAATTGATTCCACGCCTCCAAATTCGCTCGACAACTTGGCGGCCCACACGGAAGTACGCTGCAACCCGAACGATCTCTCCATGTTTGAGCACTCCTCCCACGCTGCGAAGCAGTAAGGTCTCCCAGACGGCCTGGCGCTCACGTGATCTCCCCCAGGTGCCAGCTATGAAAGCTGGGAGCGGGAGCCAGTCTGGTCGGGAAAGCGCGGGAGATTCGAAATCCAAAAAGTGATCGGCATAGAGGGGGTATTGTTTTGGGTAGGCTGTAATATAATTTGAAATGGTTATCTTTTTCAGAACGGAGGTAGTATGACGATTAGTTCTGTTGTGGTCATGATAAGATCCAAGGTTGGTTCAGGGTGAGTTTAGAAAAAAAAGGTTCATCGCAGAAAATAAAAGAAATATCGCGCTGGGAAGTCCTGACTTACAAGTTTGTGCGAGTTCGCTGCGCCGCTTTGCGGTGCAGCGAGCTCGTTTTTATATTTATAAATAACCAGTATAGATAATATCTATACTGGCAGATATTATCTGCGCTCTCAAATTGATAACGCAGTCTTTTATATCACTCATTTACCTCATTTGCGTTCTCCCTGCGTTGCTCAAGTAAAAAAATGGCGAAAGAAACGTGTACGTACGACTGTAGTTTTGCTCAGCCAGATTGAGATTGGAGCGCACCCTCTGTCGGTGTTCTTCCGTCATCAGTCGTGCTATCTCCGCTGTCGATAGTATCGCTGTTGTTGCAGCCTTTTCTCAAGTTTCTAGCTGCTTCCTTGCGCAGCTTTATCCCCAAGATGCTCCCCATCACCTTAAGATGTTTCTCCTGGAGCGCGATCATACGTTCGAAGGCATTGCCCTGCTGCACCCGCAAGTCAGTCATCACTGAGGTGAGCCCAGCAAGCACTTCCCTCGTATGCGACGCCTCCTTCTGGTACAAACTTGCAAGGTGGTTCGACGTGATATTCGTTAGTCTTTCGATCGCGTTGATGAGCGATGCGTCGTGGACTATCACGGCCGGCTTGAAGGCGTCCTCGCTGGATCCAGAGTCATCTGGGGTCGTGGAATCCGCTTCTGTCTCCTTGCTTTCCTGTTGATTTCTCCTCACTGCATGGTGTGTCTTGCGGCATGGCGTTGAATTACTAGGGCCCGGGCTTCCGGTAGTAGTACCGGAGGAAGTATACACATCGCGCAGCGTACCCCAATACTCTTTGTAGCCAGCACTGCGGCGGTCGAAGACGTCCGTTTGACGCATGTTCAAGGCGTCTCCGTGGCGCATGTTACTGGCATGGTACTCAGCGTTGAGTGACCGCAGCTTCTTGGCCACCCCCTCGGTGTTGTTACCACCTAAGTCTCCGGTTTCTGTCTGCACCAGTGTGTTCGCTGCGTGTAGTTCCCCGCTCGTGTACGATGCCGGTTCATGTTGCCGTTTTCGAGGTGCTGCGCTCAGAGCGCGACTCACATCGTCGTGCATGTGACGCCAACGCGCCGAACTGTCCGCTTGCTGCTCCATTGCCACACTTTGCTCTTTGGGCACCGACTTCTTTGCTAGGGTTGCAGTGCCCGGATCCATGGAGGAGTGTCGCTCATACGTGTGCGCAGCAGCATGTCTCGCCACCCCAGACTCGGCTACAAGCTGTCTTGAGGAGCCAGGCGGTCCTGTTCGGAACGGACGCCGTCTCTGCATCGGGGTACCCATCGGCATTGTCGTCGCAGGGCGCTTGCCACTGTCCATCATTGCGCCGTGGTGTACGCCGTTCGCACCAGACGCGGTCTCTGCCGCTGTGGTTACCGGCGACGCACTGGCAGGTCGCTTGACTGCACTGTCGTGAGCACCGACTTGTCCTGCGTCTTTTGTCTTGTCAATATCCTGTTGCTGTTGTTGTTGTTGTTGTCGCTGCTGTACGGGCTCCTGGTCCTCCTGCGGACGATGTTGCTGTAGAGCCTGAGTGCCACAGTGCGACTGTAATGAGGCTAGAGGAGTTGACTGTTGATGCGAAGGAGAGGCCAGAGCCTGCTGGTCCTGCCCTTGCAACTGATGAGGTGGCGCCGGCGTCCGCGTGTGTACCTGAGTCGCCAACGCAGGCAACGATTGGCTTTGCTGCTGTGGCTGGAACTGCGACTGGCTTGGTTCATTCTGTTGCTGTTTCTTTCTGGGCTGCTGCTGTGCCAGTCCTAGCTGCTGCTTCGGTTCTTGTGTGGCTGTTGCTTCCTGCTTTTGAGCCTGCGCTTTGGCCTGTTGCAGTCGCTCTTGATGCTTCTGTAGACGATGTGAATTGGTTCGTTCCTTGTGCACGTCCCACGCGCGCGTGCGGAAGTTTGAGTTCATGATCACAGGCTTGGGCTTCTTGCCGCCGTGCACGGCGTAGTGTACATGGCAGATCTTGCACAGCACGAAGCGACCCTCGTCGTCCACACTGAGCACGTCCGGGTCCGAGAGGATGCTGGGCGGCCACCAATTGGCCTTGCGCTTGGGCATGGCGGGGTGCGAAACTCGCTTCAATATGCAAAGCAAGTGAGTTCCTTGTGTGCCCGCTGTTCGGTCGTTCAACGCGTTCTACACGCTTCGATCGTGTTCCTTGTGGCGAGCTGTTTCCTATAGTGACAGAGGGAGTGATAGTTCCGTTATGTGTTATGTTCTACCAAAGCACGGGTAGCGAACGCCCATACTGTCGCTGCCCGACACCGCAAGACGAATCGGAGGAGAGGCGTCTTCTCTCGTCATAGTCGATGCCAGCGGGAAAGGGGGGAGGGCGTCAAGTATTCAACGTACTTTGCTGCTTGTCGGGCTTCCTGAGCTTGCAGGTTTGTTTGGATGCGCTTGACTGGTCTTCTTCACCAGGACCTGTTTGTTCCGTTGTGTGCGTCTTTCGTTGTGATACTACCCTCGTTTCTGTACTGATGCCTGTCGAAGCGAATATTCTTCACAATATAGGTTTAAATAGGCAGACAAGAATAGAAAGAGCATGAATCCTCTGATAGATCATCAAATTGGTTTGCGAAAATTTACACTTAGACAGATATTAAATCTGCAGATACTGTATCGGCTTCTGACATTAATTTTTGAAACCACCGAAACCAGCTGGTGGACATCGGTCGGTCGGTCTGGACGGTCGGAACATATGGCCGTTTGTATGCCACGATCTTCAAGAGCTTGTGGGTTATTGTCAATTCCGCCCCAATTTGCCGAAGCGCGAAGCGAACGGCAAATCGACGCTGCCTTGTTAGAGGTCAAAACTAAGAAAACATTTTTTATTATCCAATAAGATACCAGATACACGTTGAAGTTAAAGTGACAGCGCATCTCGCACTGAAGACTCCGCGCACTTGTCATGAATGAAGATGGCAAGTCAGAGGATTATTCTGTATTAGCGCCAAAACGCATTCTGTATGATAGGCTACACGATTGGGTGCTCGATTGGGGCCCGCGGAAATTTCGAATAGAACGCACAATATTACACAGTACAGTAAGAGAGTGCTAGTATTTATAATACTGGTGCTGAAAACTCGGACTCGCCTACCCGGTACGCAGCTCGCTTGGCAGTGTGTACAAACTACATGTAATTGTTTGCCCGTGCACACGAGTGAAAAAGGCCAACCAGGTCTGCATATGCCCGACAGTAAATGTGTGAGTCACAAGCAATTCAACGACAGCTGATATCTATAGCCCACGAAACGTTTCTTTTTTTTCTGACTCATCTACTGCAATGCAGTGTCACCTTCTGCGGTGTCGATGTCTTTTTCGCTCGTAGCTCCGACTTCGGCTCCGACTCCGACCTGAGCTCACCGATCGTCGTCTGTGGTGACTACTGCGACGCTCGCGATAACGGTCACGACTACGACGGCGATTTCGACTCCTGGACCGGCTTCGCTCTCTCCGCCGCTCTTGATCCTCGCGCCCATGCTCTTCTTGTCTCCGACTTCGAGGTCGATCTCCACGTCCCCTCTTCGCTTCTTTCTCCTGCTTCTCTTCCTCCTTTTTCTTCTCGTTCTCCATCTCCATCAGTTCCTTCAGCTTCCGTCGAATCTGCACATATCCGACGTGCACTTTGCCCCCAAAATGGTCCGCCAAGCGTCTTTCACTGTCAAAAATGCTTAAGAAGGCGCCACACACGTCGCACACGCGCAGCTTCTGATTAACGTTGTCCACCCCATTTGTGGCTCCAGCAGTGCTCTGTGTGAGCAGCTCACGTCGCTTCCGCTTGAGAATCTCCACCTTCTCCATGATACTCAGTGATCCGTCCGCATCTCCTTCCTTGGCCGCTTTTTCGGCCTGTACCGCGGCGTCTTGCATGTCCTGCGTGAGCTGCAAGATCTGCATCCGGTTCTGATTGTCCTCTCCATCCTCGTCCAAACGCCGCTGTGCACGCGCAATCTTTTTTTCCACGTCGGCCAGCAGCTTCGACAGTTCGTTGATCAGCTCGCGCTCGTAACCAAAGTCTCGAGTCGATTTCTGCTCCACGTAGGCCGAGCGCAGCGTCGGAAGGTGTAGCGACTTGCAGGTGCCCAAGTCCAGGCGCGTGTTCTGGAACAAGTCGCGCGGACACAGGCCGCACAAGTAGGGTTTACAGACCTTAGGGTGGCGGAAGTCCATACTGGCGTCGTCATCTGGACGGTCGCCGTCGCGGTTCAAGCCCATGAGGCTGTCGAGCAGCGCGCGTTGGGCGTCCATTGGCGGCCCTACAGTAGATTGTGAAGGCAATAGTGACGTCTAAAACCCGCGATATAGTGACAAAAGTGAGCCTTGTTCAAGTTATGATGCTAGAAGTCTGCGGGTTTCTCCCAGGACGACACACCGGTCTGTTTGTTGAAGTAGAAGGGCTTGCCAGCACCTTCGTCCCATTGCTCTATCCACGGGTTGGGCTGCAGACCTTCAGAATTCGTCTTCTTCTTCTTCTTACCAGTCAGGCGGGTCTCTTGGCGCTCGACCTCGTCCGATTCGACCTGCTGTTGGTTGGCGAGTTGCTCTTCTAGAATACTCTCTTCATCTCGCATGACGTTGTCTACGATAGCTGCACCGGCTGCAATCTTATCAGCGAGTTCGTGCGTCTTGGCCATGATCTTCGCGCCAGCAGCAGACTCTGTCACGGTCTGCTTCATCTTCTCAGCAATCCTCTCGACCAGGGTTCCGTGGGGTACTGCAACCATTGTGCCATTACCAGTCTTCCAAGCTGCAGGCCAGATCTGCTGGAGCTCCACGGGATAGTTACTCTGCACGTGCACGCGGAACGGACCCTCCATGCTGCTCACGTACGCAGCCACCAACAACGTGTACGTACGAGCAGCCAGCTCGGCTTGTATTCGAACTTCACGCCTGCGAGCCGGGACACCGCTATGTGCTGTGACGTTGTCCTGATTAAGAGCGGTTACACGTCGCGCTCGATCTTTCTGGTCTCGATGAGCTACAATGTACACAGCGATCGGCAGCACAGTCACCGGTGCCATGCCATGTGAGTCGACCTGCGTGACTGTCACGATAACCTCGGTTGGACGCGAAACGCGCAGCGAAAAGTGCGGGTTGTTGTCTAGTCCCGTGCACCCAGGGTTATGCCGTGTAGGCAGGCCACTGGAGGTAGCGTCTTCGCGCGAGAAGCGTGCATCCAACGTATTGACGGCCCACTTGTCGGGATCATAATAGCGGCACACGTAGAGCGCTCGGAAGGCGTGGCAGAAGTCGTCAAAGCTCATCCAGAAGGTGTTATCGTCTCCAGCGTCGTCGCCCTTCCGCACACCCAGACGCTTGCGCAGACGACGAGTCCAAAGACGCGAACTATCGCTCCAGTCGCCTTTCCATTCCTGGTGATCGCCTGGCGGATTTCGCAGTTGCAAGAGTTGCGCGCCATCCACATCGCGCACGTCATAGATCACGTAGCAGGCATCAAACACCAAGCCGGATGCACGTAGTGCTGGGTCTGCGTGCTCACTTGGTAGTGAGGCTGCACCCAACAGGAACCGGTTCTTGCGAAACAACTTCAACTGCTGCCACAGCGTTTTCTTCAATGCACCTCGTGCTGCCGGTGCCAAGTATACTTCATCGCACTCGCAGCCAGATAGAACGCGAAGTGCATGGTGCACATAGCCACCTTCCAATGCTGCATATCCACCGCAGTATTTCGCGAACGCTTTCTCCACCAGCGGCACCCACAGCTCCTCGAAGTCGCGACTGTGCGCGAATGCAGCGCCAGCACTAACCGAGAGCTCTGCGTCACCCCCTGCGTCCAAGCCAGCCGAGTCGTATAACACTGGGAAATAGTCGTCAACAATGACAGTCTCCCATTGGCAGTTCTGGTAGAGGCGCAGGGCATACGCTCCTGTGAGTGAAGTCTGCTTGGTCACGAACAACCGATCGATAAGCTCGTCTACTTTGCCATCATCCACGCCACCTGACGCTGCCATAATACTCAGTGCACTCAGCAACCAGGCATCATCCAGACGACCAACACGAACATCGTCGGGGTCTGTGCCTCCGTCAAACAGTCCTGACGCAATGTTGATAGCCGACGAGACTTTCCATTGTGGTGCAATCTCCGTTTCATGTGAACATCCAGCGAGCGAGGTTGTGTCTGGAGGAAACTCTCGATCCACGAACTGTAGAGATCGACCAAACTCGCCTGGAACGCACGAGTATCCCGACTCGATCTCCAGCAGCGCTTCTCTCGCATTCACGAGTCCCTCATCGTATCCGTGGTTGCTTTCTTCTTCCTCGGTTAAGATGCCTTCGCTTTCACGACGTAGTCGACGAGCCAGGAACTCTTGCATCCGTTGACGACATTGCTCAGCTTCACGTGGCGCCCAGTGCTCTCGTAGCTCTTTTTGAGCGACAAGAGCAGCACGATCCTCGGCATCGACGATGGTGTCTGTGCGCTCCATTTCCTGGTTGAATGCTGCCTTGAGTGCATGGAATCTGGCGCGAGATTCTGGAGTGAGCGAGAGTAGCCACACAGCTACCAACGGGATATCAATCGACGCAAAGGAACTCGTACGGAAGACGTTCGCTGGAGGACTGATACCGTTCGACATGAGCTTGAAGCGATTTTCCCGTAAAAACTTCTGGAACAGAATCTTCTCTCGACTCAATCGAGCGTCAGACGCTGTTAACATCAGCAGCTGCAGGTGGATCACACATCGAGTTTCTTCGTAGAAGGCACGGTCTAACGCTGCATCTAACTCAGGTAACTGCAGTAATAACTCCACAAGATCACGTGGTGGAGCTGCTGGTGTTCTATCAATCCGATTGGTAACTCTAAGCGCGCTGTCGCCACGTTCGAGGATGTCGGCTTGGTCATCGGTTTGGGTGTCACCTGCGGTCTTCCTTCTCCACTTGAGCGTTGACGGGATGTATTTCCACCGTAAGAATCGGAATACTCGTGGAGGAACAGTGAACGCATACAAGAAGCCAAAAGGACCAGCACCACGCTGGAAAATATCCTCCTTGACTTCTCTCCAAGACAAAAGTCCATCAGGTCGAGGCACGTCGAGGCCGTGAGTAGTTGTGATGCATCGACATTGGCGATCTACATCCTCGATACTAAGAGCGATGTCCCCGCATGTGAGTCTGGGCACGACTTTCACAACTTCTTCTTCGATCTTGATCTCCACTGCTTTCGTTCCTTTCTTCCGACTTGCAAACGCTGAGGCAGCACCGCCACCATACGCAATGGCTTGGAATTCGAGCTCAGCTTTCTTTTCTCGACGCTCTTGCTCCACGAACTCAGGAGACTCGAGAGTAAAAGGCTGACTACGATGGTTCGCAACAGCTTGGGCCGCTTCACTGGCGTCTTTGAGGATCATTTCGTTCACGTATTTTGCTGCGATGCCCATCTGTACAGGTGTGACGGCACACAAATGTGCAGTGACGCCAGCAAAAGCTAGCAGCACGAGACTACACAAGCCGACCCCAAAGCCGAGAGGATCGAAGAACATGACACCAGCTACGCCCCACAAGAAAACCAGCAGGAAGACCATGTAGAGCGGAAGCACATTGTGCGTCTCGTCCACGACGTTGTTGGTGAAGGCATTGTACGAGAAGACAGGGAATAGATAAGGAGAGTAGAAGACCGACTCGTCAGCTGTACTCTTTGCCACAATCCAGCCAGCAACAAACTGAAGTGAATATTTGAGCAGAAGCACCACGAAGACGATCGAGAGACACGAGAAGAAACTCATTCCTATCGCCAGAGCCGCGATGATAGCAGCAACGGTGGCACTAAGCACGATGAGGCTGGCTTGTCGTTGGTACACGGGGGCGAGATATCGGTCGTTCTCGACCCATTTCACCACGTAGTACGTGATGAACAGGAACAAGGCTAGTAGAAAAGTCAAGGCGCCACCAAGAGCCACACTCACAAAGACATACATTTCCAAGATCCAGAGCACAATGGCGAGCAAGCAGGCCCCACCAATACGTCGAATTGGCCGGGTAATGATCCAGTTTTCGTCTTGCCAGCGGCCTAGCGTGACTGCAAACAACAAGAAGATTGGGTAGAAGACCAGAATCGAGAGAATAACGAGAGATTCCACCTGGTTCACATCAGCTTTCAACACAGCGAAGAATAACACAAAGCCGGTACTCCAAGCAAGTCCAGCACTCCCACCGAAGCAGTATTTCATGTCAGGAGTGAATGTAGCCGTCTTGAAGAACTTGATCGTTGGAGATAGTGTGAATATCAACACATAGGCTCCCGTCCAGATCACTTGTCCTAGCCAAGACGGATTCTCTGTCGCTGTGAGGATCATGCCGTAAAGCATGATCAGGAACAACAACGCCAAAAAGCAGCCGATAGTCATGTGGTCTTGTGGCAGTAGAAAGCCTTGCTGATAAGCCTGGTACAGCGTCATCTTTGCAAAATCGACATCGCCATCACCGCCTAATGCCACCGTTTTCCGACGAGCCAAGACAGCGTTATTCGCGGCATTCTCATTAAGTAGAGGGCTTGTAACTTCCTCGTCGTCATCGTTCTGTGTAGCATTAGCAACACCATTTCGATTGAGTAGAGGCTTGCCCGTTGGAGAGTGACTATCAGCTTCTCGATACTTTTTCGACCACGTTTTACGCGAGAAGAAGGCACGACATCCAATTTTCCCAGTCATGAGATCTCTCAGTCTAGCACAACGGGACGTCTTTGCGGGTTTAATGGAAAGAGTCGTTGGTAAGCTTGTCTGTAAATTGTTTGCTCCTGTCTCAGTAAGCGCAGGAGCCGATGTTTTTAAAGCGAAAGTCTTCTCAGTTGGCTTGCTCTTTCCAGGTAGCACCAAGCCTAGTTTTTTCGTTGGACTCACGACGCCTGCAGCTTTACCGCCAACAAGCCCCAGCAAGCTTTTTGATGGCAAATTGGGCATCTTAAACGTCTCATCGGCATTATCGAAGACGTGGTTGTTCCCTTTGCCTTTCAGAGGAGGCAAGACAAAGTTTTCGCGCATGAGTTCAGCTTCCTTCTCCAGTGCTGCTTCTGCGTCCAAAAACCCGCCGTCATCGTCGTCATCTAGCACGTCTTCTTCCTCGTCCTCGGGGGGCCAAACCACGAGTCGATAGTCGTTCTTTTTCCACTGCACATGCACAGCGAGTGACAACATGAGAATGAGTGGCGCAAAGAATGACGAGACGAGGATGAACGTTGACTGTGTCGACGCATAGACGAATAAACCTGAGCAGATAACGAGCACTTCTGAAGCTGCAGCCAGCATAAATGGCAGTCGCAATGGTTGAACGAACAGGTACACGTGCATAGCGTAGTCAGACAGAAGCTGCTCCTTCTGAAGGAAAAATGCTCTCGAAGTAGCAAGCGAGAGACCCACGAAGAGAACAACTATGAACGCCAGCACGCCAAAGATCCACAACGGCCACTCCTGTCCTAAGACAGGGACGTGGACGGTCTGGTTTGCGTCGGAACCAAAGGCGACGCCAAGCAACAAAAAGAGATAGAAGAAAGACAAGAACCCGAGCACAAACTCTGGTGTCGTACCTACATCCAATTGTTGCTGACGTTCCTTTTGCGGATCGTGGCCGAAGAACGTGACACCTCCAGCCTCTTGTTTGTTCATGCGAGGCAGGTTTCTACCGATAATTTCACGACAAAGAGCAGTGCCGAACACCATGTACAGGAAGGCGTGGCCTAGGATCCAGTACCTGCCGCATGTGACTGCAAGACACACCCGCACAGCGCTCAGAAGAAACACCACGTAGCCTGCAGACCAGTTGTTGGCGCTCTTGCCTCTGTGTAACATGTACACGCACAGATCCACCAGTACGAGTGTTATGGAGATTCCGACCGCTTGGGTACCGTACTCTGTCCACGCACTCGCCACAATGCAGTACACCACGAGTGTGGCCAGCGCAGACCAGTAACATCGACGATTCATGCGTCTTCGTGTCGAGGCAGACGTCACGAACGCACTTTTAAGGATGTCGGCGTACTCCAAGCCTGGAAGCGACTGCTCCACTGTGTAGTGATCGCCTAAGATAGCAGCGAAAGGTGATTCTTTCCGCTCCCGCTTGGTCTTTGGCTCTTCGTGCTCTACTGCTTGGTGGTCACTTTTTGCATTGGCGAGTTTTAATCCAAGAGTGCCGAGGTTTTTGAACTTGCTTTTGAGTGTAGTGACTTTCTTAGAGGCACCCACGACAGCGATGACTTGTTTAAGAGACTTGGAGAGCTTCGAATCGTTAGTGAAGGCGAGCCAGACGATCGGCATCATGTTGAGAGTGAGGAAAATGGACGAGAGCGAGAAGAAGTCTAAGTCTTCGCCTCCGACGTACACTTTCGGATCTGCAAACGTAGCTGAGAAGAGAAACACAAACGCGCCGAGGAATGCCACAGCGAAGAGATACAACGTTCGGGCCGTCATTCGCCAGCCCGTACGTATCCACACAGAGGCAGCGTAGATTCCTCCTAAAGCTCCAATGCCTAGAAAAACAATTCCAAAGCCGAATGCTGGCGGTGTCACGAGTACAATAGACGTTACTCCCCATGACAACAGCATCAATACGGGCGAGAAGATCACAATCTTCACAGCCCAGGTCGCGTAGTACAAATTACGTCGAAATTGTGCATTGTTGTCGCCATCTCCGTAGCAAAAGAAAAGTTGAGCCACAATGTCAGGTTTCTTCGCTTTGGTCTTCTTCACCGAAGACGGACTCGCTCCTTTCGTTGCATTATCCTTCTCCTTCACTTTCGGTTGCGTACCTACCACTGCCGACAACTGACCATTGGCCACTTTCTCAGCCAGGAATGACTGTACACGCTCAATTCGCCAGTGCATACGTCGCAGATATCGCACCACGAGAATCATCAGAAACGCGAAGGTCGGTCCATATTGGACAGTTATCTCGAGGAATATCCCTCGCGAGAACTCCTTCGAGTAGACGGCAGGTACGACGTCAAAGGACTCGTGCGGGACAGCCACAATAAAGTACATACTCAGCGTCGTGTCCGTGTAATTGAGAGCCACATTGGCCCCCGTGATAACTCCTCGGCCTTCAGCGTCTCCATATTTGTTGACAGAATGTGGAGTGAAATTCTGCGCTACAGCCTTAAAGTCACCGGCGACGTCCATCAGTTGAGCGTACTCACGCGTCTCGATCCAGCCGAACGTTTTGTTGAGCCAGTCCGGCGATGAAGCTGCGTCGTCCACGCGCCGAAACACGAAGAGTTGAGCTGCAAAGTTAAACGTTACGCGTGCGTATGGGGCGTAGCCGTACGTACTGATCAACGACGTGTTGCCTTTATGGTTGTTAGAAGTACTCAATGAACGGATTAGTAGGCCGCCTTGCGAGTCCGCCATTCGGTAATAACTCAATAACCGTGTATCCGAGCTCGAATAGACTCTACCGTAGAACCACGACTGCTCATCAGGAAAGAAGCCACCCATTCCTCCATTGATCAAGGCGCCTGGCACGAACACTTCCTCTGTTCGCATCTGGAACGGGATGGCCGTCATGCGGATACGCATACACGGTGCTGACGACTTGGCATCGGTACAGTCTCCACTTTCACTCAAAGGGACCCAGAGCTCTTCCACACACATCGGTTGCTCGGCTAGTGCCCACGTCGACGTATCATTCGACGGCAACTTTTGCTTTATCGCGGAGAAAGCTGAGCAGTAAATAGCATTGAGCGTAACTTGAGCGACGAGATCGTCGCCGAACTCAAGGCCGCTGTCTTTATCCCAAACGCGAACAACAATCTCCGTCCCGGCAGGTCGAAATCCGAAATTCAGGTCCCGTACGACGTCGCCATCCCCGGTGCAACCAGGCTCAGCACAAGGCAGCCAGATGGGGTTGAGAGAGTTCCATACGACACCCGAGGTGCGGAGATTGTCTCCGATAAGAGCTTCAACGTAGGCGTCCGTCTCGAGACCCGCTAGTCCGAAGCTGTCGAGATCAGGCAAGTTACGCATTTCCACGATAGTTAAGGTGAGGTTGCCTCCAGCAGAAGCATATTGACCGTCGTCTGGGCAATTGCGGGCACCTCCGGTGCACGAGAACGCTGTCAAGCTCCGAGATGTCGAGTAGCGTGGATCTGGATAGCCTAACGAATCTGTAGTCTGGGCTGCCATCCTCAGTAAGTTTTGGAGCAGCAGCAAGATGCTGAACACGCTCCACGTCACAGCATTTTGCAGATTACTCCACGTCATTTGATTCTTCGCCAGCAGAAGGCAGGCATGGATGCAAAAATGCTCAGTAGTGAGAGGGTCGCGGCCCGTTTCGGACACCAAATATTCTTCTCTTCGTAACGGAACTCAATATCATTGCCAAATCACCACGACGAATGAGTACCTTCTTCATGCCCTGGCAACTCAGTTCTTTTAGTAATACATTAATATGCTTCTTTCGCATTTAGATAATTAGCTGGCTACGGCAGATCTGCCAGTGGTTTCTTGGCTAGCACAAAGTTAAACGTCACCGGCAGCATTTCCGACCTGGTAAACGCGGGGGCCCACTCGCGTCCGAAGTGCGTTCCTGGTTCCACTAGTGCTGCTTGCACCTCCATTTCCCAGGGAAGTTCGCTAAACACGCCCTCGTAAACATCATCCTCTGCGTGTTTGAATAGCTGTTCACCCAGCTCCTTCCGATATAGATCGTTCACGTCCTTGAATAGAGATAGGCCGTCGTCCACCAGCAATCCACGGCCAGCCATGTCGCCCCATACTTCACTTCCCGGAGCCGACAGAACATCGATGGTCTTTAGCAGCGCGAGATTGCTGGCCTGGTTTAGGTACACCATGATCCCTTCTAACACCCAGAACGTCGGGAGATCCGGATTGAAGCCGCTCGATAGCAGACCCTCTTCCCAGTTGAAGGCGTTGAGGTCCGCGACGACGTAATCGTGACGATCCACAAGAAGCTTGGGGCCCAGGTCCTTGAGTATTGCTCGCTTGTGTTCAAACAGCTCGGCGCTCTGATCGAGCTCGAGTACGTGGCACCCGTGCAAGGATTCCAGACGGAACACGCGCGTATCGAGACCGGCACCAAGAAAGACCACCTGACGGATATTGGGATTTCTCTGCGCGATGGCGTCGTCCAAGTATCGACCACGCACGGCGATGTAGTTTTCTGGGTAGGGCTGCTTCTCTTGCCACTTTTTAAGGCGCGGCGTCAACTGCGGCGCGACCTCGCGCGTCAGTGGCTCAGCGAATGGATCGTGGATCAAGCGGTCTTCACGGGCGTCTTCAATGGCACGCAGACACGCGTCCACGAAGCTAGTGAATTGAGCAAAGTCCTCACTCTGCATTTTGCTGGAAGTAGGAGAGGAAGGAGGAGCGTCGATGGGTTCTAAAACGAAAGTAGGGGTGTTGGCACTGCGCTCCATTGGGATGGCTATGCGCAGTCGAAGGCAAGACGAGAAATGAGTGACAACTGAGGCGATGCGCCCGAGCCGAGAGACCAGGCTGCATCGGATAAACTGGACATCACTGACGCCGCATCACTGCGGCATCAGTCGATGAGCGGGATCACGTTGAGGCTGTCCACCCGTCTCTAGCGCTGAGTGGAGGGACAGCGGAGGTGGCGCCACTGGGCAAGCAGCCGGCGCCTCGCACGCCATGCTCCCGGCGGGGGGAGAAACGCCGCGAGGGGCGTTGTGGCGGCAGCTGTCGAATGCCCTATAAGGTTGGAGCTTGCATTTTGCAGGCTGCAACTTGCAGCTCGATGTACATGTATGCACGCTTGTCAAGCAGCTTGGTGCATTCCCCCGCGTGGCAAAGGATCGCTTCCAGCGTCATGGACGGATCTTTGTTGAGCTGGCCACGGGAGCAGCTGGTCATCGTGGCGACAGAGTGGCGTGGCATGGCGCCTGGGCCAGGCCCAGGCGCCATGTTCGACTCGAACAGCGCGGCTGCAGCTGCCACCTTCTAGCCGAAATTCAGAATCCGAATGACGAAGCTCGCCGGCACCAAGCCAATGCTATCCGTGTCTTGATCCTGAAGTCGTGGATACTGCATCGCAGTCGACCTGTACAGTGCATGTACTTAGGTGCTGTGACGGTCATAGTCACTGTGACAATGTGACCACAGTGAAAGAGTGCTTACCACTGGTCGACGCACTACATGTACATGCATTACTATTGATATTAAGAGTACATGAGCAGGCCTCTCAAAACTAGGCAGTACTACCTAAAAACCTAGCAGATGCTCAACTAGGATTTTTCGTGCCTTATTTACTATACGAACTAGGGTGGTATTTAATGTTGATGATAGTATGGGATAGATGGTGAAATGTATGAAAAGCCTAGAATCTTCGAAGTTCACTTTGTGATGAGAGTTTCTGCTGCAATGGAGTTCGCGAGGGGAATTAGATCGAAGTATTGCTTTGCCTGCAACTGACCTTCAAGTGCATAGTTGGTCAGCGATCCTCGGTGGGCAGTTTTGACACCTTTAAGTGAGCTGAAATCACCTTCCACGGTATGGGTACCGGGTGGAATCGAAGCCAGCCCCAGCGCAAACGAAACTAAACGTGAATACTCACCAGAACCGTTCACAATACGCCATGCTTCGACTACACCTTTGGTGTAAGACCTGTCGACATAAGCCTTGAAGTCCGGGTTGAGCTCGTACGTTTCACGCAACTTACGGACCTGCTTCCAAATGCAGCTGATCACCCCACTTCCGTATTGGACTCTCAGTCTTTTCTTGTAAGGCAAAATCAGCTGACCAAACTTGGTCATATCTTTCATTGCAACAAGGTCCTTAGGAAGCGTCAAAAGAGTAGCTGACACAGCCCCTTTCACCTCAATCCTGATCTGATTAACACCAGTAATAAACCCGCCAATCGCACTTGAAAGTCCATTTACTAGCCGTCGTCGCTCGATATCGTCAATCTTCTCGTCATACAATGGAAGTGAGAAAAATGAGGCGGTTCGGATGTGAGCGGAAATCTTCTCAAAACAGAGCGAAGGCTCATCGCCTTCTAGTTGCTCCTCGAACTTCATTTGAAAGTACCTTACAAGATTCTCCAACGCTTCGTACTGGTCCTTCATCGTGACGGTCCTGTACTGCATTGATCTAAAGCATTGCTTGACTTTGTCCACCAGCTCCTCAATTGCGAAAAGAATCAACCACCACGAGAAAGTTGGTGCTTTTACATCTTTAATATCGTGTAACTGCATGATTTCCTCGTAGTTACTTGATAGAAACTCACAGCATTCCGAAATTGATTCCCAACGAGTGTTAGCGTAAGTGGGGCATCTACCAATAACAGTCTTTACACTTTCATACTTTCTCGTGAAGGTGATCTCCTGCCCAAGGATATGGCGGAAATCAACGAGATCTATGAGAGATTCGATGAAAGCCCCAACCACCAAGTTCAGTTGGTGACTACCACACCAGTTAACACTAAGACCACCCTCACCTAGCGCTTCGCATGCATGTTCGATAAGTTTTGCAAACCCGCCATGACATCCTAGCATCGTAGCGGCTCCGTCGCTTGCCACACCGATCAATTTTCGGATTAGTTTGTCTCCTCCAAGGTTATTCAGGACAAAGAGCACTCGCTTTGCGTAGTTTGCAGCTTTGTGAGAAAGTGTCCCCATAGGAATTGCAAGTAAGTGTTGGTTAAAAATGCTCCCGTTCAATTCAAAGGCTACACGGACGTCGAAATAACCCTCAGATCCATGGGTACCTCCGTCAACTAGCAGAGAAACCCCCCACACCTTGGAAAAAATAATCTCTAGGGCAGCCAGGTTAATAGATACGATGGAGCGAATATATCGACCAACTTCATGTTGAGATGGGTGGCCAAGCCTGTAGTTTTGAAGGGTGTCGCCAATAATCCGAAACAAATTCGTAATTGAGCGAAAGCTGACCATTTCATTCGAGAACTTAATAACAGCCTCAAACTGGAGACGATCAGAAATAACTAGTAGGTGCTTGCAATTCGTGTCTTCAAAGAATTCATCAAACTCCGCCCCATCTACAAGGTCGGATTGCCCAACTTCTTCAGATGCGAGTGTAATCTCTCTGTCCTCACCTTCGTCATTGAAGTATAGCTCGCGAATTAAGTCCACTACACCTTTTGGGATCTCGATATGACAACTGTAAGTCCCGCCAAGAAATACATCCATACCTGCTGGACGATCGAAAAAGGTTAGTCGAACGCGACTTCCTTTGGGAAGAGAGATAAACTCATCGTATTTAGTCTTGTGCTGATCTTTCATGTGACTGACGATGTTATCTCTGCGAAAAGACCGGAAAACCTTTTTAGTTGCAGGCTTCTTACGTGTTGCCTTCGCTAGCAGGACATCAAAAGGCCCGGTCGAAGAAGCTGGCTTCTCTTCCCTTCCAAAGGCTGTACAAAATTTGCATTGTGCTTCTAAAACTTCGCCACTAATAGTGGGTACTGGCTGGAGCCCAAGTTCGGTCTCGTACGACGTAAGATATCGCTGACGTGGCTCTGACTGCGGTAATTTGGCTTGTTTAAGCTTCAGCGGACGAGGCTTGAGTAGTGGAGTACGAGCTTTCCCTTTCTTCTTCTGTGGAGCCATAGCGGAAATCGTGAAATGAGAGAAGAAGGGAACAATGAACAGGCGCTGGGCGGTTGTGAAACCACTTAAATGAGAGAATTATAGAACAATGACAACACCCAGAGCTGTTTAAAGAGCTTTGGGGCTTCACGCAGGCGGTGGTTAGCTTTTACACTTGTGGTTTGTATGGAACTTTCCGGTTTCAACTAGGCGGCTGTCAAAACTTCGTTTAGGTAGTCAGTATTTTCTCGCAACACAAAGCCTAGTTTTAAGAGGCCTGTACATGAGGCAGCGTGCTCTCGATGCGCTATTAGCGAAACGAACGCATGACAATCGTTGAACGTCATCTGAGTGTGTGGACTCATCGACTTTGACTTTATCAATGCAGCGCTGCATCATCATGGCATCACCATCTCGCCTCTGACCTGTCTGTCTGGACAGCTTAGCGGAGCTCTGCGCACCAACCGTTTCATATAGACACTTGTTAAACTGGGTCCCAGTCCTCCCAGTTACTGGGCTGGCTGCCTGACCAATTTTATTAGGCACTCGTTGCTGCACCCACCTCGTGCACATGGGACGGGACAAGACAGAATTACGACACCCACCCGTACCCAGTTGTGACCGTCAGACACCCATCCTGTGCCCACTACAGCACCCAAATCGAAAGAGCCGGCCTAAAACTTATACACTATACACGTATATCCGAAAGATGCCAAAGAGCCGGAGTGGATCGACATCGGCAGTACCCGAGTCCGCAGAGATAGAAGCATTCTGCTGAGCAGGTTATCCCCTTCAATTACATAAGACATTGTCAAGCATATAACTCGACAAACATAGTTCGATGCAACGAGTTCAGTGACAGTACCAGAGTCCGCAGAGATAGAAGCGTTCTGCTGAGCAGGTTATCCCCTTCAATTACTAAAGAAATTATCAAGCATATAACTCGACAAACATAGTTCGATGCAACGAGTTCAGTGACTTAGCTACTGCTACTTCCTTGTTCTTCTATACACATGCGCAAGTAGCGGTAGCGCATGCATTGCAGAGTCTTTTTGTCGAGGTGGCCGAGTGGCTCTGACCCACAGAACATCTCAAATACCAGCAAGACATACACACCGCAATTATAGCTGTCGCACTGAGCGTCAAGTCCAGGGTCGTGAGTCACCAAGCGAGCACTAGGTCTGACTCCGTCTGGCAGCATCATGGTCATCTTCTGTGCCACGGCACGGTCACCGATCATGTGGGAGGACGCCATCGAGTCGTAGACGTACACTCTGCCCTTCTCCAAATCCATTAGCACAGCGCACCAGTGGTTGTTGTTGCAGTTGATTGGAAACAGCACTTTCATCTTCTTCGTGACTCCAGCCAACGCCAGTTTAAAATACCTGATGTCTGTCGTTAAAGCTCCATTTGAAATCCCCATGTTAGACGGGTCGATCACTAGAACACTAGGATCCGCACCAAACAGTTTGTGTAGAATCATCTGCATGACTTGGGCGCTAAGGGTGTCCTTCGAAGCCAGGTCCACCAAGTTTGTATACTCGTTTGACAGAATTGGCAAATCTTTCAACAGCTTAGGTATAGTGGTGTCCTCCTCGACGTAGAAGCTTGGATTCCCGTCTTGCGAGAAGTCTAATCGATCAATCCAGGTTATAGCTCTTTTGATTTTCTTGACGAATTTTACTGCGGTGTGCCACTTTCTCATGAGCGATACCGTAGAGTTCGCGAACACTCCAACGCCAACAATCTCCACCGCCAGCTGCATTTCCAACGTTCCCGGTTTTTTTGCTTGGTAGGCTGTGACCTTGGAGGTACATTTGTTAATTAATTGGATGGGGAAGATTCGCATCACTTCTTCTGGTCGCATCAGTGGTTTTGTGGGGGGGGAGCTTCGCTATCTCGTGGGCGATGGGAGGCTTCGGCTTCGTGGCGAACAGGAACTCCTTGAACTGCAGCAGCTTCTCGTGTGTCAACTTGTAAATGGGATCGCCGTCCAGTAGTTCATAAACTGTCAGTAGACTCATTTGGCGTTCGTGCATTTCCAAGTCTTCCTCTACCATTACTATCGCTTGATTCCGCTTTGCTGTAACAGCCCGTGGCTTTTGTTTTGGACGTCCCTTGGATTTTGGGGGACTCACGATCTGAAAATTATCGGTTAACTTTGCTGAAGCAAGCATAGCGCTATGGTTGTCATTTTGTGTGAGATGTCTCCACCTCCAACTCACCACCAGCTGCGCTCGTCTCGTTCCCAACTGAAACCAACTCGTCACCATGTGTGCCCGTGTCGTTCTCATCTGAGACCAGCTCACCACCAGTTGTGCCCGTCTCGTTCCCAAATGAAACCAACTCACCACCATCTGTGCCTGTCTCGCTCCCAACTGAGCCGGACTGGTCTGGGCATACTTGAGTGCTCTCCACGTAAGAAGCAGACGACACACTTTGGCTCATAGTATCCTCTTGTCTAGACGTGATAGCTTGCACCACTCCCATCGCCTCTGTCACTACTTCGCTGTCTCTAGTCTGGTGACTGACGCCACCAGTCGCGCCACCAGTCGTGTCCATTTCTGCATCACCCAAGCCGTCTTCGAGTTCAAGACCACCAGCTACCTTGGGGATGGTACTGTACTCGCCATGCTTGAAAAGGGTGGCAACATCTCGCAAAGCCTTCATCGCTGCTCGGTACTCCACCATCCCCAATCCACTCAAGTGCTCACTAATTGCAGTTGCCACAAAATTTGCTTCGCGGAACTTCCGGTTGGAATCCCAACACATATTGGCCTCCTTCAACACTCTGGACACACGAAACGGTTCTTCTGACAGTTGTGGCAACTCGTATTCCACCCGAAGCGACGACAGTAACCAACGAGAATCCAGAAGCTGGGTAGGAATCACGTTCTTGAAGCTGAGTGCCTTCCGAATGAAGAGCACGTGGCGACACGGCAGCAAACGTGAAGCCATGAACAAACACGAGCAAGACCAATCGGTTTTCGTGACGGAGTACTCGCTATGCGGTTCATCCAATGCCTCTTCATCGTCCGCATCGCACTGGATAAAGTATACTCCGGGGACTTCCTCGTGAAAATTATACGTCGCCGTGGTGATCGCGAAGTTGTACTGCTCGTACACAAGCTCGCACGCGTGCTCGCTTACCTGCTTCGAGAGAAAATCCATCTCGTGATGGTACTTCGGATGATGCACGACAGACAGTTTGTAGACCGCGTCCTAAAATTTACTCTCCGCCTCAGCTTGATAAACCGTTATCGAAACAATGCACTCGTCCACTTGCATAAAGGAGTTCACAAGCTCCTTCAGCTGCTTCCACGAAGCTTCAAGGCGGTTATTGGTATTGTTGCCGAGGGTGCAAGCATTCTGCCTTTCAAACGCGCACCACATTTGACGACAGTTATCCCAGTTTTTCACGAAATACGCTTCAAAAGGGTGCTTGCACGCTTCACGCGGTTCGCCATCCGCGCCCAACTCCGCCCGACTGATGCCCAACTGGACACCATCCGTGCCCATCTCCGTCTGACCAGTGCCTAACACAACATCCCCAGACCTAGCTTTCTCAGATGGTACTCTTCCAGTCCCTGCATCGATAATATGGCGCATATACTCGCGCAAGCGCAAGTATTGTCGCTCCGTTTTTGCGTAAACCAGCAAGTTGATCAATCCGTTCAGCTGCTGCTTCTGCCAAGCATTGAGCCCATAGTCTTTTGATGCTATCTGCTCTCGCAGATATTTCAACACTTGAAACTGGCACAACAGCAACGCCGCGTCCGGAAACGTTTTCTTCAACACGCCGATCTCGCCGAAATCTTTGTCGATCAGTATGCATTTGATGCGCGTCCACGCCGGATTGTAGCGCTTGAACTGCTCCAGGGCCGTCAGAAGCGTTAAGTTACGCTCGTTCTGGAGAACAGCATGCTGTACGAACTGGCCCTTCCCAAATGCGTCGTGTGCCATAATCGAGAAAACCTTGTACTTTGACAAGTTTGTACCGTGCGTGGCGTTGATCATCACGACCTCTGGGAAATGGTCAAAGAGCTCCCGCATATGCTTTGTCTGCAGTGTTATACATGTAGCTACAGTCTAACATCAGCATAGAAAGTTAAACAAACGACGGCTACACAGTAACAGCAATAGTGTTCATACCTTATCATGGATTGAGTCGACAAAAATGCCTCCAACATTCCCTAGCTCTTGCGTGAGCTCAGTCATCCATTGCTTCAATCGTTTTGCAGATGTCTGAGCTGTATGGGTCTATTTATTCAGCTTGCGCACCAGATTGTGTACGTCCTGGCTCGTTGGGTAGCAGCTAGAATTCTCGTGGATGAACTGCAGGATGCGTTTCTTCTTGGCTCCGGCTTTGACAAGCTCGCTAACAGTCCCGGCCAGCTCAGACTCAATAGCCGTCCGGTTGTGTGGATAATGGTCGAAAGTATGTCTTGAGAGCGGATGGTTATGCTCCAAACGGGCAACAGTAATTCGCAGCACAAAAGTGGGAGCCGCTGCAGCCGAGTCGGTCACTTGTACGCAGGCATTGATCTACGTAGCGATACAATTGTACGTGAGCACATGCATGGCCAACCAACAGCACCATTCAAATCCATTTCAGTCCATCCGAGCCCAACTGAGCACAACTGAGCCCAACTGAGCCCAACTGAGCCCAACTGAGCCCAACGGAGCCCGACTGAGCCCGACGGAGCGTCACACACCTGCGCGTCACACTCGAGAGCTCTCGACTCTTGCCGCTTTCTCTTGCCTTGTCCTCGCGGCTTGTACTTCCCTGCGTGGGTGCAGACGAAAGTCTTCGAATAATGAGTCACCCCTCGGGCACAAGCGGCTTCGTAGACCCGGAGTCTCGAATCTTCCTATTTCTCGTCACGACCTTGCTGTTAGTGCGAACGCGGAAGCTCTGTACGCAGCAATTGTACGCACAAACCAGTTAGATAATGCGATACGGCTCCTGCTACCATATGCAGTGCATCAAACGTTACCTGGTATGTCTCGGCTGAATAGACTTTTAGATACGCGTCTAAGGCGCCCCAGGAATTAAACTCTTTCTTCTCGAGTGGCGGAGCTATCACCACTGGCTGCTCACCGCTCTGGATTGTCTGGAGACTGTCGGAAACATCCGATCGACGCTGCTTGGACGTGGAGCTGCCGGTACCCGACGACCGCCGACGAGTCGAACCACTCCTCGTCGCTGTCGACTCCCTCTTCACTATCACTCGCCCCTCCTCCGTGGCGCGGCGGTCGCACCGCCGCTTTGACGCGCAGGTCGGGCGCCATGGCTTCCTGGCTGCTGCTGATTTGCCCCCGCTGCAAAAATGAGTGGGGGGGAAGTATACGCTACACGAGGTATACCCGCAAGCCGGATACGGATCTCAAGCCCTCCAGCACTGTCCCATGTGCACGAGGTGGGTGCAGCACTCACTCCCATTTTATTATTGTGACTGGAGCTTTCCGACGCCGGTTAAAACGAATCGACGGGACAACGTACAGTACAGTACTGCACCCCGTTTTCGCGGGGGTGGGCCATATAGGATTTGCAAATAAATCAGATTTTAGCATACAAACAATAGTTCATTTGAATTCAGGCGCATCACATCAGGACGTTTGTTAAAGGTCCAAGGGCGCGAAAACGGGGTGTAGTACTGTAGTTGGAACTGGCTAAAGGGCGTGTCTAAGTACGAAATAAGTTTTTTTATCAAGATCGAATTCGTCAAGCGTCGCCACATGTTTTGGAGCTGGACGATTTCCAACTGACTTGAGAATTGTAATGGACGTGTCAACACGTACTTTTAAACCAGCTACGTTAGGCAAATTTGGTCAGAATTCACTATACATTCGCGGTGTACCCTCCCCCCCCCCCGGGTTTAATTGCGCGATTGTTATAATACTAGTAGTATTGTGCTTTCAGGCTAAATTTACATTTTCGGGGCCATTGCCCGAATCGACGACAAATCGACCAAGTGTTTTGATTGGTCAAAAGCCAGATTTGCATCACGATCATCATTCTTCAAATTGCCTCCCCTGAATAGCCGCGCTTCCGAAGAGGTTAAGTTGACCGTGTCACTTGAGTTTCCGATCTCTAGCTAACAAATGAGTACGTCTACATGCTACAGATCTACCTGCCTGTCATTCCCATTGCCGTTTAGCGTTCGGAATGGAAGACGCCGTTATTCGGCAGCATGCCCACCCGAATACAGTTTTTCACTGTCTCTACCGATTTTACTGTCTCGGATACTCGCGCTCACAGCTTGCCCACATTTATCAAAAGAACGCTAAGACCATCGGAAATTGGATTAATGTGTACGAGCGGACAGGGATGTACCAGCGGGTAGACGCAAAAGCTATTCGAAAATTCACAGCTGCTCATCGGGAGTGGCTGTGTAATTACTACGCAGTTCACCCCTTAGCTTATCTGGATGAGGCCCGTGATGCATTCGTTCGTGCACACCAACTGAGCATTTCTAGATCATCCGTGTGGCAGATTATTCACGATGGGGCCTTACAAAAAAAGTTCTCGAACGGAGGGCTATGCACATCAAAGAACTTGATGTGTTCCGGTTTGTAGAAGAGCTCAGTCATGTCAACTGGTTCTACCGCAACCTTGTCATTCTCGACGAAGTTTCTTTTGACAACCGGGGCATGATCAGAAAGCGAGGATACTCGCTAAGAGGACAAACAATAGCAATACGCAGAGATTTCCAGCGTAAACCAAGAGTATCGGCGCTGGCGTTCATGGGTGTTACCGGTATTCTCGATTACTAAAACTGCGATGGGACTTTTGATCGCGTGCAGTTCTTCAACTACTGTCGTGATTTCGCTTACTCAGAACGCGGGGCATGTACGCCAGTATCCTGGTTCAAACTCTGTCTGGATAATGGACGGTGCCTCAATTCATCGTGATCCTGAAATCATCTACTTCCTACGGAGCATTGGAATCGTACCAATATTTTTGCCTGCTTACTGTCCATTTTTCAACCCAATCGAATTCATGTTCGGATACTTCAAACAGTACACTATAATGAGTCAAGCAGCTATGATCTTTTACCATTTGTGGTAGAAACGTTCGATCGATTCATTGGCTTCGATATGGCCAATGTATTTGAGCATTGCGGCTGGAAACGGGAAGGGACCCTAGTGGGTCACTGGAAAAGGAAACACGACAGTGTCAAATTTCTGAGAACAGCGAATTGCAAGCAAACGAAGGAAGTGAAGCGCTAGATTTTACGACAAGAGAGCTGGTCGAAATGTCTGAATGATAGGCGAAAAATAAATTTCCAGCTTCGAATTTACTCTTGGTGCTCAGTATCCTCAATATTTTCCATTGTAGAGGTCGGATCAAGGACATCACCAGCATCAGGAAGAGGGATATCAGCTAGAAATCCCTCTATTGTGAACTTACGCACTTCCAATGCGTGCCTTTGGCTTTCTAAGCGGCGCCCGTATGCTTCGCATCCCTTTCGGAGATCTGCGTTATCAGCTAGAGCAGCTTCGATCGTGGCTAGTGCCACACGTGTCGACCTAGTCAGATTCACCAGGTGTTCGTGGACTTGCCCGTCGGAAGGACTTAGATAACGTTCCAGTCTAGAAGGTGGGTTGTCCAGCAAAGCAGCATCCCAGGTAGAGCGGTCCAAGTTACGCATTATTTCGTTGGCCCACATTCTCCATACTGGCGTACTTGCTTGGTATGTGTTTCCCCAAATTTCTTGCAATCGCCCCACTATCTCACGAACAGATATCTCTGCTGCAGCACCAGAACGATCGGTGTGCTGCAAGCGAATGCATGCCTGCATAAACTCGTTCTGAGCTCGCGCGTTGGGGATCCCAGCCCGTATTCATATATCATCAATGTTACAGTGTTCCCACGTTGGGATATGGTCCACCGGTTCCAGAGCTCTGGTGTCTTAGCTGACGGAACGATACGGCTGTTAGCTTTGAGCTGCATTACACTGCTCCATGATGTTTCGTCAGGGCGCTCAACTGACCAAACATCATCGATGTTTTTAGCTTGTCCTTTGACGTGGCAGCTAAACTTCTCCCATAACTTGTGCATGATCTCAATAAAAGAAGCACCATTAGCAGCAAAAATATCCAGCTGCTTGCCGGACGAATCGCGTTGACCGACTGTAGTCTTGACAATCCCTTGGACTACCAACTGCAATCGATGCTGGTCGGCGTTTCCGGTCGAAGCATCTAGCGATACACGAGCTCGCTGGCCTCGAAAGATATCTGAAGCTTGGAACGCTTGCGGAGGCGTTCTCTCACGCAGAGGGTACGGTGAAACACGAACCGTTAAGGGCGAAGTCGAGGATAGTGCAGTTCGCGAAATAGGCTCGCGTCGGGGCGGAGAAAGCCTATACTCTGATAAGGCGTCGTGCCCGACACTCGAGCTTGGTCCTGTAGCAAAGCTGCAATCTTCAACGCCCTCAATCATATTGCCGATTGGGGCAGGTCGCCATGTTCTACTTATTGAGATGCATGAAAAATGCTATTACGTAGGTTGCGCGATTGCTTGTTGGTTGATTCGAAGAACCGCGCACAAAATTTTTGAGTAGAAACCACAATACCTGAGTCGATAGTCCACAGACTGACCCTAGGGGTACAAAATATTTAGCGTACGTTCTGTGATAAGTGTTGCTAGAAAGCGTGATCACTAAATTGCGAGAAACAGCTCATTATTGAAGACAAAGGCACCGGGATGGCAAGCAGCAGTGGTAATACTGTAGTAGTACCGGTACAAGCTTTGGATCCTTCGTATAATTACCACAGGATCGTGATATCTCCAGCTTCTCACTCGTAAACGCCGTCTTATCCAGAATACTCTCATCAAGTGGGATTCTCTTGAATCCACTTGTCTTGGCTGTACATGCTGCTACAGCTCGTGACTTCTTGCATGAAGCAGTCGTCGTCTCTTTTGGCTACACTTTGGGCCATTCTTTTATTGCTTGTCTGTCCCATCAATACAATTAAAATTTCTCTATTTTTTCTAAAATTCACAATGTTTTTCAAACGAACACAAAAAATCAACTATCCTCCCAGGCCAAAGCTAGTTTTGCCAGACTGGGGTAACATACTGTGAGCTTCGACTTTTATACGTGTACAGATTGTATAGTACGGTTAAATTGGAGAAAAGGTAGGACACTAGCACGTTTGCGCTCGTCTGCGGACTGGTCCCGCCCTTGCTGTGCTACGCTTGGGGGGTGCGCGGCCTCCAAGTCCTCGACTCGGCAAGGCGCTGTGTCTGGGATTGTTTTCCCGAGCGAGTGGTGCCAAGCTTATGCATGTTGCGGAGTATAATTGCATAGTCGGTTATTACAGTAAAACCTGTCCTAAATGAACCTTGAGAAACCTGATATCCTGTCGTACATGATATAGCTCAGGTCCACCAAGTCCATCAGAGATTACTATGGAGTAAACTTGATATTGCTCAAATGACAGCCTGATACAAAATTTTAAGGACAGCAAGTGTGCATGTGTACCCTACGACTACGAAGTCGCCGTGGAAAAACTTGTAATCAGCTTTATGTCAGTAACCAGCAACTAGCAGTCTTGAAACTGTTTGTATCATTCTTCTACTGCTCGAGAACATGATTTGTTTTGACGCAGCAGCCTAAAATAGGTATGTACCAAAAAATGCTACTTGTCCGGACTAAATTTTAGTCTGCTCGAAAACAAAACTCTATCGCGCTTTAACTTATCTGAAAATGATTATCATTTTACGTGTTTTAAATTTTCCATTGCATTTTTACAAGTATTCCTGACATGAAGTCGACAGTGGAGGCCTACATCATAATATTTTGACATAATAAAATTATAATAACATATTATTATGTATACTTGTAGTTGCGGCTACATGTAGCCAACGCTTCCCCACCTACACGTTGTAGGTGAAGAAGCGTTGAATGACCTAGTTTAACAGATAATTGCTTATCTATGAGTCCAGGAGAGACTTACATATCTAAATTCATATAGACAGTTTCAGTATGATATGCCTGTGTGCCTCCACGTTAGACCATCTAGCTCAAACCTCAATTTGACCACCTACCTAATTAGAACACATGTGGCTGAAACGTACTTTAAACACAAGGCTGTACCAATCAATGAATATTCTTGAGAGCTCCCAACCAACCACTCTTCTGAATAAACTGTCGGTGCTGCTGTTACTTGGCTTTAATTCTCTTATTTTTAATTTACACAGCCATGAGTGCTGAGCGACGTAGCTATAGTATCCACGAGAAACTCGCTGTTCTAGCAGACTATCGGAAAGGCGTGAAAGGTTACGGCTTTGCTGCTCTTAGCAAGAAGCACAGCCTGGCGGTTGAGACCATTCGCAGGTGGCATCAAGTCGAAGACAAACTCATAGCCGCCCTCAAGGACCGTCAAGTGGTTGCACGTGTTTCTCGAAAGCTGCGGCTGAGTGGAGGCGGCCATAAACCTGCCCACTCAGAGCTCGAAGCGCGGCTTTTTTGACTGGGTAACAGCTCGTAATGCTAAGGGTCTACGCGTCAAGGACGCATACATTCGTCTACAAGCCAAGAACATCTATCGGGCGTTGAGCCAAGATACCGCAACAGACTTTGAGGCCTCCTCTGGGTGGCTAGCCAGGTTCAAGCGTCGTAGAAACCTCGTCTCACGTCGTCAGACAACTTCAAGATCTCTTCCCGCGAATGCACCACAGATTTGCCGCGATTTCATTCAACAGGCTCAGCATCTCATCGAAAAGCACAGTATTCAGAGCAAGAATATCATTAATATGGAACAGGTTCCGCGGTACTTCAAGACGGAGCCAAAGTCAACAATAACGAGTCGAGGCTCCCGTGAGGTTCTGCTTCGAAAAGGAGGGTCAAGGCATCGTCGCTTTACGGCCCCCTTTACGATCACTGGAGATGGAAAGATGTTGACTCCTCATCTTCTCTTTTCAAAGCTAAAAAACAAGCCTACATGTCCTCCTGGTGTTATGGTCGAAGTTAACCATACTGGAATGTAGAGTGCTGATATTCTCTTGCAACATGCCCGCAAGGTGGTGTGCGGTCGAAGAGAAACGCAGCTTTACCGTGATCCCGTGCTATACCTCATTGACTCCTACGCGTGCCACGTGAAGCTCGCTGATTCCAAGAAACTTGAAGCGTACAACGTTTTTGTACTTATCGTACCACCGAATCTGACGCATCTTCTACAACTGCTCGACGTGGCAGTCAACCGTAGCTACCAAGAGTACTACAGAGGTCGGTATGATACCTATCTAGGGCAGGCGTTGGTGGACCCAATGCTGCAAACGAAGGCCAGCAACCCGAAGTTCCCTCGATATGGCATGGTGGCGCAGTGAACGCTGGACTGGATTGCTACAAGAGATGCTTCTAGCATCGTGAGAGCGTTCGCGCTGTGTGGCTTTGTTCGTAAAGAAGACTTCAACGTGAAGGCACTCCATCCACCTCTGCGTAATTTACTTGCTGCAGATGTAGACATGGATCGTTGGAACCAGCAGTATAGCGATCTTGTTGCCGCTGACGACAGGGAGCAACTGGATATAGCAGAGCCAACCTGGTATTTGCCGGACGACAGCACGTCCAGCTTATTCTGCTGCCTTCTACACGGCATTGGGACACATCTTTTGGGCTACACAGCGCAGCTCACGATGTACATGGAGACGCTACAAGATCCGGAAGGTCGTTTTGATGACCGCTACTTGGACAGAATTCGAAACGGGACGGAGGAACCAGGTGAACTGGAGCTCTATGCTGCTGCACATATGCACAGCTGGGATATTGAGGTAAGTACTGTTGACAAAGACAATGAGCTGGTGTCCAAATTCTCGTGAAAACGCTGTGCTTGGTTCGCTCCGGATCATATTTCGCAGTGAAACTAGATGGATACATAATATAATACACGTGATTACATGTAATGCATTTGTGCAAACTATTCTTATAAAAAGAGAAAAAAAATAATAGAATTTATAATATTAACAAGCAAAACCTCCGTGTACAACGCAGCCACAACAGAAAGAAATACCCGTTACCAATCACAACATCATGTGAACCGCACGCAGGCGGATTTGAACCCACGCCGATCGCGTAGCAGGGTCAAGCCTAAACGACCAAGCTAGATTCCAGGACCCACAAACTTGCTTCTTCAAAGTCAAACAATTTGTTCGTTGTACACACATAGGCTTTCTAAACGAATATAACAGACAAGCAGTGCTGTATTCATTTACAGCACATATGCCTTATATGCGGGGTAAGACGGTAGCTCGTGCGTCATCGCCGAAGCAAATGGCGCATCCGAGGCTAGTATAAGAAGAGGTGGGAGATGGAACATCTATGGAAGGCTGTTATCTGACTACTTTGCCGCGTGAGGTTGTCCGTGGGTTTCAATGCAAATGGGGGAATTTGTTCTGCCTCGGGCTGGAGTTCTATCAGAAACGTTGCGAGGAGCCGTGTTTTCATAGAGGGACACGTTACAACCATTGTTTGACAAGGGAGACATTCATGATATAGTAGGGCAAGGATTTTTGCGTCTGCTCGCATATCTACGGGAAGTGGTACTTCAGGACTCTGTACTCCTCCAGTTTTCGCTGTGAGTATCCGCTGCGGAACGAAGCAACGGGGAAGGAGTGGCTATGCGATAAGCGCCTCTCATACGGGGGCTTCAGGACGCATATCATAGGTCACATACAAGGAACAGGTACCGTATTTCGCATGTAGACCGATACCGCTACTAGGCGATACACCCACCCAGCAGCAAATCATTGATTAGAACTGAGATCCCAGGAAATCGCATGTCGAGCGATACACGACACTATAATGAAATAAATGACTATAACATTTCAGAAATATCACTACAAGCGAATGGTTCGTGTCAAGCCAAAAAGAAGACCCCGACGAGGAGCACGTGGCCGCAATACAAGCTCAATGCTGAATCAGCTGACAAGAAGCTCGCGGCTCTAGTGATGTTAAAGACGACGGGAGCTATGCGAGCCACCATTTCTTACTTCTATCCTAATCTAGCCGCCGCATCGTACAAAAGCAATCAACGTAGTGCTAATGAAAGTGCCGAAGGGCGCGACCGCTGTCTCGCAGCCAGCGGATGTCGATGAGCTGCTGGCACAACATTCAAGCTGCGTCGACACAGCAGGATCCTGGTATGAGACTGGATCCAGCATGCGTGGAAATCACTTTCTGCTACTACAATTTCTAATGGGTTTTAGCGAAGTAAGCTGGAGTCGAGTGCGAACTGCATTGCATCGAGTCAGTTGGTGGTCCAACTCGAGAAACTCTCGCTACTAGAAGCGTAACCGGTAGATGAAAGTGATGACTTCGCCGTTCAGGACATACAGCTGTCAAAAAATAGTGATTTTGTTTCTTCATCGAAGAGACAACTGTCGAAAAATAGAGATTATGTTTCTTCGGCTTTTGAACATCATTTTGAAAGGAAACATATCCCTCATAACATGGGGTGTATCGGTCTACATGCGAAATACGGTAATGTGTGGAAGAAAGACATGTGTGGTGTAGGGATTTCCAGGTTCGACCATACGCCAACCTACTTTAGATCAAGAATCGGCTCGGTATGATAACCCAGAGCTTAGGAACAAAGGATCACGGAAAATACTCGGCGATCTGTCCGGATGATGCTATCCGGATAGCCGCTGAGCTCAACGGTCGCCTGAATCCAGCTGAAGGGTCGGTAGAGATCCGAAACGACTACATTTCACTAGATATTTGTTAAAGATGTATAGGATTAAATAGGGGGGGGCGACAAGGCTCCCAGAAGATAACAGAGCAGAATTTGCCTAATCCAAGACACGTGTACACTTTTCCGGCAAGTCCCTGCATAGGGCTGGATTATGCCTGCCGTCAATGAGAGGCATAGCTTGTAGGGTATTGACTGGTAGCGCCAAGAGATTAGGTCGGTCTGGGTAGGACAAAGTCTCGCTGCGCGCGAAAAAAATACCCGCACACTCAGCGGGCCAGTACGTCGGATAGCCCGGGTGCTGTAACACTTCTAGCTGAGCAGCCTCTGCGCTCGGTGACCTGTAAAAGCGCTCGCGCGCCGTCGTCCATCCTTTGGTGGAGGGCACAGGGCTGTGAACGAGCTCAGCCGAACCAAACTCGGCGGAGCCTCGGAAGTGATCTGACTTGGTTAGCGGAACCGAGCCACTCTTCTGTCCTGGAAGGGCCTGACCGCGAGGGGATCACCCTCTGCGCAGGTCATACAACCGCCGACCTAACTCGGCTATTCGTTGTGGTTTGTGTAAGGAATCCACATCTGACGGTATTTGTGTGTTCTACTACACCACAACCGGTGCCACGACCCGGGAACAGGAGTGTGTGCGAGTTTTTATAGGTGCCAGCTGACCAAGTTAAGAGGAAGAGAAAAGAAAGAGAAGAGTGAAGATGGTCAAGGGATCAGCAACTCCGAGCGACGGAAGCCCAGCGATGGCTGGAGGATCGCCTCTCGCGGGGTCGGGCCGGCGGATCAACGACTCATCGCCATGACGATGGAGGTGGGACGAAACGTCCAGTTCGACGAGGATGACCAAGACCAGGAGAGCGAGAACGGAGATGCAAGCGAAGGAGGGTATGAAGAGAAGGCCGAGACCGCTGAGCTCGGAGAAATGAAGACTACCGCCGAACTGCTTGGCGAGGTGGAAGAGTTGACGCTGCAGGTAGGACGCATGGGAGCCCACGTCCTGTCGAGCGCAACTTATCCGCCGAGCTCGACGAAGGTGCGGACGATGAAGAAGATGGAGAAGAACATGGCGTTGCTCAAGGGGACCGTCCGCCCCTTATTTTGAAACCGACGAGGAGCGCCGATACGCCGAGCGCCAATAAAGTGATGGCTCGACTCGGCGAGGAGATGAGAACGAGATCGGAATGGATGAGGATGTTCGCGCCTGTGGCGATAGCGCAGGCGAAGTGGCCGATGTTGGGTCCCGAGCTAGCTCAACCGGTGCGTGCAGCCAACATCAATCAGTTGGTGGAAGAAACTGTGTTGCCGTTGAAGGCGATAGTCTATCGGTGCAACAGCCGACCAAACAGCCTCATCCTGTCCGACTGGAGTCTGACCCGTGGCGGAGCTGAGCTCTGGCAATGGAAGAAGAAGTTGAGAGTAGCGTTTGGATTGGAGAAGGCCCCTGGTGGAACGAAGAAGTTGTACAGCCGAGTAGCCGAGTTCAAAACACTCGGCGAAGACCCAAGCAAAATTCCTTTGCCAAAGCCCCGGAGACGAAGAGACGTGAAGTGTTCCGCGCTACGCAAGGGACTCCGTACTTCGAAGACTCCCACATGCTGACTCCGATGAGGCTAAACCCGACTCAGCGAGCTCCGAGTCGTGGACAGCGGAATGTAGGTCGTTACCGTGAATTGTATGACGCTGCTGACGAAGCTGAGGCTTTCAAGGAGGACAAGGAGGACGATGACGCCTTCGATGTGAGAGGAAACTGTGAAGAAACCGTGAAGGACTACATCCGAAACTTGAACTTCGACGCGGCTGAAGAAGCCTCGACTCGTACCTAGAAGGCCGAGCCCACGCCTCACTCGACAAAATCGCCGAGTTCGAAGGGAAGCGCTACCGTTCTGACGCATCGCTCCAGTGGCTCAAGCGTTTCATCTACGAGATGAAGAGCACCAGGATGACCCAAAGTGCCCGGTGTGAGCCCTTCTCGCTATGCTTGGGACGCGCGGCGAAGAGTTGGTATAGGCAGCTGCCTAGGGCCACAAGCGGGTAACACAGTTCCGCAGACAGCTGCATCTGTCAGGAACGCTGGTGATAGCGTGTCCAAGGTGGGTAACACAGTGCCACACACGGTCGCCCAGACCCTAACTGAAGAGGAAGACGCGGGATGCGCTTCCTGGGTGGGTAATATAGTACCACACGAGGCCTCGAGTGCCGCGGGTGTGGGCACCATGATATGCCCAGAAGTGGGTAACGTCACGGTCGACGTCGCTTCAAGCGACTCGAAGTCCAGGGCCCAGGCACCTCCGACACCGCCGGTGGAAGCGTGTTATCACACCTTCGATGGCGATACCCGTCAAGGCATCTGGTGCCCATTTGGAACCGCTACCAGAGGTTGTAGAGATACGGAACCTCGAGAAATGACTGCTGAGCTTTCCTGGCCAACCTCAAGGCTGGGGAGATTGCCGAGATGGTGCTCATAAGACCTGAGACCACTCGGGAAAGCTGAACCCCTCCTCTGTCTTGGACGAGGGCGTCCTAGAAGAGCTGAGCAAGCAGCGTTCCTCTTACATGGCTGTCAGAGTACTCCTTCTGTCTGTCCTGGGCCGCTGCCATGGCATCGCGGGCCCTGCTGATCACGCGGAGCTTGGTATCCACAAAGGACCTCACTTGTTTCCACAGCGAAACCGGTCTCACGTCTGTGGCATGGGAGGAAAGAGCTTATCGAGCCTCTCCCCCACTTAGAATAGAGGATGCAGTGTCTCCTTGAAGAGTGAGAGGCACTCTGGAGTGGCGGAAGCCATTCAAGTAGAACGGCGTGAGCCCCGTGGACGCGTGCACCGCGTTGTTGAGCTCAAACGCAACAGCTAGAAGCTGCGTTGACCACGTACGTGGGTCTTCCGCGCACACACTGCGCAGAGTGTCCTCGAGCACTCGATTGATGCGCTCTGTCTGGCCGTCTATGTCCGGATGATTCGCAGTGAGCATCTGCAGATGCATTCCTAGAAAAAGGAAACAGTGTTTTCCAAAACGGGGCCGTGAACCGCGGGTCTCGGAACGATCTAATCGTCTCCAAAAGACCGTGATAGCAGAACACGCCATCAACGAACAACCTCGCGGTCTGTTCGCCTGTGGCGGTATCGGGTACTGGAGCAAGATGTACCATCTTGCTCAGTCGACACACGAGCACCAACATCCCAGTGTTGCCGTGTCCTTCGGCGGGGAGCCCAAAGACGAAGTCAAGACTCATCGACTTCCAACCGTCAGTCGGAACGGGCAGGCTCTGTAACGCAGCTGATGCGTGCTCTACGGGCTTAGCCCGCTGACATGTTTCGCATGTCCTCAAGTACCGGGCGACCCACTTGTACTTGTGGTCTACCAGAAGGCCTGAGAGACCGACAGGAATATCTTTTCGCTACCCAAGTGACCGCTGGAGGGCGCCGCCGGGCCTTCCCAGATCTCGTCCAGCCCGCTCTCGTTTCTTCGTCGATCTCCGAGACTGTTCTTCTCGCTATCTCGTCCAGCATGCTCTCCGGGCAGTGGTAGGACGTCGGAAAACTGCTGGAGCCCAATGAGTCGGCCCGTACATCGATGCCGATGGAGAGCGTGTTGCCCGGACTCACGGAGTCGAGCGATCACCGAGGTCCAGAGGGGGCGCCGCGCGAAGGCGAGACAGCACCAGTTGACGATTCCAGAGAGGCGAGGAGAGCGGCGAGTTCCGCGCCAGCTGGATACGAAGTGCCACACGCGCGGAACACGCCGCATCTTCGGCGGGAGAAGAACCGGCAGTTTCACGCGGAGGTGATCAGCGGCACTTCCGGCGGAAGTCCCCGCGCATACGCGGCTGTAGAAGAGACATCTGCGCGATCCCAGGCCAGCGCGGGTTCGGGGATGCAGCCGGGATTAGCAAATGAGGCGTGCGACGTGGTTACTGGCGTTCGCGTGGGACGATAGGAGGAGACCGTCGGAGACAGGGGCGATATGGGAACTATGAACAAGATGTATGATAGCAGTGCGACGGTGTTGGCCGACACAGAGCGTGGCAGGGCCGTTGCGTCGACAGTCGGTCACGAGCCTGTAACGAAGCCCCGAGCCCGAACACCCCTGACCTCAGTGAGTAAACGAAGGCGTACGAAGTGGTCCACTGGTGATGACCAGGTGCAGCAGCGACGACAGGAGCAACTCGAAGCACATGCCACACGAGACGCTCGAAGCAGCTCAAACGGTGGTCGTCGTGATGGACAAGACGCCGCAGCTGGTGAAGCGACAAGTGCAGAATCGAATCGCGGGGTTCACCACGCTGGTGATCTCAGAAGCACCGCACGAAACGGTGGAGAAACACAACCAGGAAAGGGTCCGCAGTCAGTCCGAGGAGAGCGCCAGCCCGAGCCATCAGGAGACGGTGAAGCGACGCAAGATGCTGCCGTTCACTTGTCATCAGGAGGCGACGAAGGTGGGGTCAACAGAGAGGCGGCAACCGCCTTTGCTGGAGGACAGACGCTCAGATGGCGAGCAAGACCTCGACGCGGGGCACCTCCCCAAGCGTTCATGCATTCACGAGTGCACGGCGCTGTTATCAAGCATGGACAACGTCGGAAGCGCAATCGCGCCGGCCGATACGTGCTTGAGTATCAAGTCGCGTACAGGACAGTGGCGGACAGCCCCGTGGAGAAGCGGTGGCTTGGTGTCGACGAGTTTGAAGCGCAGTTGGACGCAACCAAGGAGGACCAGCTTGGCGGGGATGACGAGTAGGCGAAGTGCGCGTCGACTGCGTGACGCTCCACAGATCCTCGACATAGTGACGATAGATCTGATCGGCGAGAGACGTTGAAGTTGGTCGACAGTTGGGGCAGTTGGTGGCAGACGTATGCAACGATCTTCGGCTGGAGGTACCAGTCAGAAGTCGAAAAGGATACAGAGTGTAAGGAGTCGGAAGAGAGAAGGTCGCGCAGGAGAGGTGACGCAAGTACGGACAACGCAAAAGGTAAGAAAACTAAGGAGATGCGACAACGGACCGAAGGAGAAGCAGTCCGTAGGGTAGGGTAGACTTCGTAGGAGAGCACTGGACGGCCGGTCCTGGCCGCCCAACGCTCGCAATCTAGCCAGGAGAAGGTAAGGTTAAGCAGCTTATCTTACGCGTGAGGTTCTGCGGTTCTGGCCGGCCTCACCCAACACTGAGAGAAAGCCTTACAGATAGGGTCGTAGAGCGAAAAGGGCATTGGTGCGTACTGAGGCGGTAGTCTGAAGTGGCTAGTGGGTTTGGAGAGCGGGGGCAGTGGCTTACGACCACTGGGGGCTGAGGAGGACGCGTTCCTGAGGCACACCTCTTCGTGACGGGGCCGAAACGTCGTCCCCTTGTCGTGGAAGCGAAGTTCGTTCAGGACTGCCAAGTGGCTGTCTCTGGATGTCCCTGTATATTGTATGTCAGGGTCATCTTACCGAAGTCGACGCGATGGGGTGCGTCTACTACCTTTTCGCTATAACCGAGCAGCACGATAGCGACTGAGACGCTGCGCAGCCACTGGATTGCCTGGGCTAAAAATGAGGCATGCGTGTCATGCATGACGTACTCCCCTCGCCCGTGGGTACTACTAGGGTATTGAATTTGACCGAGTTTGATCCTCGGATTTTCTCCTTGATATCCTAAATGACGATTTTGATATCCAACGCTAGAGAGTTGGACAAATCTTATGTACACAGTGCTTTGTCTCGAGGAAACATACCTCTAGCCTCTGCAGCGAAGGGCTCTAGACTCCGCAACGAAGGGCTACGGCCAAACTTGACCCCGCGCAAAGCACGTAGGGTACCTAAAGCGAGCACAGCGAGCATGCCTGCGGTTTTTACACCGTGTGCGTAGCATGCGGGTGCAAAACCAGGACCGAAAATGGCCATCACTATCAAGCGATGCCCGCATGCGGGTCGTAGCGGGCTTAAGGTTTAGCTTCCGCGTTTTAGGTTTGGGTTTGAGGGGTATGGTTAAATCTTCGTTGTGAAGTCTATTAATAGAGCCCTTCGTTGCGGAGTTTACCGGACAAGTCGTAAAGATAGATAACCCATGGAAACTAATAAATCTTTCGTTTTGTGAGGTCTAGCGTTACTTCATATATTACTTCATACTAAGAAATCTTTGGATAATTCATAACAGGTTCATTGCCAGTGCATCATAGTGCTCTATCATTACGACTTTTCCGGTAGCGATACATATCCTGTCTCGAACTAGCAATTGCATGAGGATTTGCTCATACTATTTTGGGAAAATGTCAACACGTGTATAGGTAACCAAAGGTCTGCCAAAAGGTGTACTTTGCACAGTCCTCGGGATGGGCAAACCACGTTTTATACACACGTACTGACTAGAGCTGTCAATGTTTAGTAAAGACCAAAGCAGCCCCCTGAACGTGCAAATGTAGTACACATACTCTTGAACTCCTACCGTACTCCGTGTTTGCTTTTATTTTAGAGTGTATTGGCGGTACGTTTATGTAAAATACACTAAAAATAAGCGGTTGGGTTACTCCTGTCTGGTTTTTCTGGTCTAAATAGTTTGTATATATGTGAAATAAAGCAAACTTAAAGTATTTGTGGTGTGCTCGGTGATAGGAGTGAGGAGGGGGTTACAAGAGTAGAGTACATACGGAGTTGCGGCGCACATAGATTGGCTGTTCGTGTTATTTTGGTCCTCAGAAGCCCCATTTTTGAGTAAGAGACGTCCAGAGAGATGGAGCCGTCTCGTCCGTCTTCTTACGCCCAGCTCCAACGGCGTATGCATGCTCGCTGCTCTACAAAGGTCGGCCACCACCGGCCAAGGTCACGAAAGAAGCACCGCATGGATCGCCGTGCTACAGTCTCCAAGAGAATATACCGTTTCACTACAATGACTACGAGAGCTTATAGCGAGCTCACATGTGTCACGAAAGATACGTTCTACCGGGGGGGGGGGCACGTCCTTTGGATTGCGAAGACAGTAGCAGAGACTTGCAGCGAGAGCGACGCGCTTTTGCATCTTCTCTATTTGACCAATTTGACTGCCAAAAGTGAAACTGAACATGGTGGGGATAGCGTAGTGCTCGCTGCAGTTCCAAGGAACTATGGGTGTGGTGCTCTAGAAGAAAGTATTGCGGTAGCGATACGACAAGCGACGTAGCTGGTTTAGTGTATGAAGAAGAATGCAGCTGCTGCGGGTACGAAGCCTACAGAGTGTGCGACGCACTCTCGAAAGTCATCCCCATCCGTATCTCGTCGTTGTAGTCTACTTCTCCGGTCCGAAAAAGAATTACCAATTCTTTAAATTGGCGATAACTTCGGCCGTACAGCTACAACGGGAGCGTGGTTGAACTAGCTTGAAAGCTCTACTTACGTAGCGTCAGCACGAGTTTTTTTGAACAAATTTCTGCCAATTTTGCCGATACCTGACCTTTTGAACTACCGCTTTATTGAGGGGTGTTTTTTTTCGCTTTGACGTCAAAAATAATCAGAATTAAACTTTAAGTATACTAGAAAAAGCGCAAACGGAGCATAATCTAGTGGTTTATCACTAAAATCAATTGAATCCATTTTCGTGTCAATTACCCTCAATCCGTGTGCACACAAATCCTCATACGAACTCATTTTAACCAATCGTACCCATCAGAGAATAGACATTGACCAATCACACATGCGAGATTTTTAAAAATCCTAACTGGTAATTCTTTTTCGGACCGGAGAAGTAGCTCAGAGCCTCCACACTCTTCCTCTATGTCGTCAATGTCCTCAGCCATTTTCGTGTCCCTCAGTCGCAAAATGCGAATATGATAGTTCTAACCGCCTCCCCTCTCTGTTGCGCATACGGCTACACACCGAATTTTTGGCCTTTGAGCCATTTAAAAAAACAAAACAAACCGATCCTTATCCACCATTTCAAGTTTTATAGAAAAGGCGATTGAAATTTTTGTCGACGATATCGTACTTAAATGATTAGCCGAGAAAGAGCAAATTTTGTGTTTCGTGGTCTCCCAGCCACTCACCTCTCGCACTTAAACCCACTCAGGAAAAATCGGAGAGTCTGTGCGAGCCAGAAATCGCTGTCGAAACGCGCGTTGGAGTTGCGGGTACTGGTGAAAGGCTCTGATCACACAATAAAAACACAAGTCACACAAGTAGTATATAGAACATGTCGACATCCCAACAAGTTGTACGTACCCCTTCGAAGTCTTCACCAGTCGTCTGGAGCAGTTGGGTCTGTAGCACTTCCAGAAACTCAGCATGGTCAGCTGGAGTTTCTCCTTTCCGCTTGGGCGCCTCGAGGTAAACGATAAAAGCATTGACCATTGCTATGTCAACCAGCCAAAGGAAAATGGTATTGTAGTAATCGCGGAAGCGCACAGACAGCTGCAGTGAATAGCGCTGCAGTCGCAGTTGGTCGTGGATGTCCACCCCATTCATCCAACGATGGTAACAACGCATCGCGGAAGGGCTGGGAATGGTGATTCTGCGACCACCAGGAACGTGACGCCCTAATACACACGATAAACTTAGCTGAACCCAAGTGTCATAACAAATAAAGCCAAACTTACCTGCAGTCTCCATCACAGTGCTGCTTCTGGTAGAAAGTAAACAGACCGGCAAGCGATCCCACCATTGTAAGACTTGCATCTGTGGGCAGCTTTTAGATACTGCAATTGGCGGATCCATGTTCAGCCCCTGGAGGACGGCTGGCCGCTTTGACGACCAGAGCAGGCGAAAATCTCTTCCAGTTTGTCTGGATAGTCCCCACTAGGTACATATTGCAAGAAAGCAACTGCAGTGCAAGTTGCACAGATGTGTAAAAGCGGTCGGTGACCACCGCGTGAAACACACCGTCTTGGCGGGGTGGGAGAACCTTGTGGAGATTCCGCAAGACGGCGGAAGGGCCTGAGTTCGGGTCTGCCTAAAACTGCGTTGGTGAGACCCCTCCGAGCTCGTCCGAGTGCTGATTCGCCCCGCAGTAGACCTCGATCCTAGCACGGTGTACATATAACATATAGATCATCAACATGAGTAATTATACAACATGCGTTACTTAGCCAAAAAAAGGAGTGCAGGCAACGTACCGAAGACAGTAAGCAGTGCCAACACAACAGGTCATGAACAACTTGGTCCCCCAGTTGTGAGGCTTGTCATTCATGAACTGGTGGGTGATGTTATGGCGGCTCCTTGACGGAATCATTGCTTCATCAAATGACACCACTGGAGGCGTTGTGTATCCTCGCTGGAAGGTTTCTTGCAAGGTGTCAACAACTGATCTCACTTTCCAAGCGCGATCCGTTTCCGCGCGCGGGTCAGCGTTGTTCGTGAAATGCAAGCTCTGCATAATCCGATTGAATTGAGCTTTTCGCATGTAGGGGCCAAATGTGCATTTAGGCACAGCACCAACAGCAGTCTTAGCCCAATGATCAGCGAACTTTCGCTTGTGAGGACACAGCATTCTAGCCACGATCAAACCAATACAGTGCGCCACGTCCTCTGGTTGAATCCTCTGGTGTGCGACTTTGTTTCTCTCAGCAGCACTTCCTTTCTCGTCACCTCCGCACCTCGCGCCTGTAGCGCAGTAACCATGCGGTCGACACGGTCATTCAACTGTTGATTGTAGTAGCGATTGCTCTCCGTTGCAATTCGTCTCCACAGGCTGGGGGGCATGCAAAACAAAACAGACGCAGCGGTGAATCTGCCAGCTCCATGATTTCTTCTGTCGGTCTATAATCTCCAGAAGGCAGACCAAAATATCCTTCGGTTCGTACAGGCTGGGTGGAATGATCTAGATGTAAAATACAACATGAGATGTCAGTACACGTAGTATATAGACCTTCTTGACGCATGAAATACGTACCAAAGTTTAAGCCATCGACACGCATCTTTGCCAGCGCTTCTTCATCCATCGCAAGTAGCTCCTTCTCCTCGTTCGTCATCGTGTCCCAATTCGTTGTCGTTGTCGTTTTAGTCTCTAGACACTCGAGCTTTAGCCGTAGCAACCCGCTGCTTCAACAGTTCTCTCTGCGAACGATTCTTCTGCAGTCGGAGGAGATTCGCCCCACATTCGCCGTCAGGATCATCGTCTGACAAATCACCCTCAACTCCGTCCCCAGCCTCACCAATGAGGGTGTCCTCTCCAGTGTTTCCCTCCACTAACTCTGTGTACCAATCTTCTGAATTGTTTCTCTCTTCTTCATCCGATTTCAATGCGTCTTCATCTGAAACGTGAAAAACACGAACAGTGTCAACAGCTGTGTTGTTGATATCAGCTTCGCCAACATCCATACTGAGAGACCTGCCAACACAACAAGCAGTATAAATCAGCATGGATGTCTTCAAACATGTTGTATACAGAGCGCACATACCTGGCCACACAGCTTGAGGATAAAGGTGCATTTTCGATCTGAGGTGAGTTGCCAGGTGATAGGTATCGGCAGCACATAATATACCACATCGTCAGTACCGGTACAAGTTGAATATACAACTTGCTCTCAAACACGTACGGATCACTGTCTACACTTGGATCTTGGTCGTTTACACCGTCGTCGGCGGTCTGAGGACTCGTAGTCTTCGACCTCTTCTGCGTCTTTGCTGCGGGTTTCGGAGTGCGTTTCCCCTTTTCTGCCGCGATTGGCTGCCTCTTCTGTAGCTTCGCCAACGCTTGTTCACGCGCTTGGCCACCTCGTATTTCCTCGTCCGCCACACGGGCACGCTCACTCTTCTTCGCTTCTGCCCGAGCGGCAACAGCACTTGTTGCACGCGCAATTGCTCTGCTCTCCTTTGCTTGCTTCTCGTCGCGTCTAATCTCAGCAACACGGCGCTTTGTCATCTTCTTCTTGCTCACCGCCTTCTTCTTCTCGGCCACTGCCGTCTTCTTCTCAACCGCTATCGCCTTCTTCGCCGCAGCTGCCTTAGCGGCTAAGCGTCCCGCCCGCACCTTCTTCGCATGTGCTATGTAGCTTGCTGTCATTCCTACTGGTGGTCGACACGGAGGGGGAATTGCAGGCGAGATGCTGCAGGCGTGGGTTAGGAAGCGGCCACAACACCAGTGCAAGTCTGTTCTATCCGCCGAACGAAAGTTGGTCAGCGCAGTGCTACCAGATTCGACTACGAAGCCTGCAGCAATGGAAACAAATGGGGAGTGTTGGTGAATTGACATATTGCCCATATCGTCTAACACACTATGTAGTGTCTACCTGTGTGATCGAGTGCGACAGAGTCACTATATGAACAGCAACATGACGTGTTATCCAATATGGCACATCAAGTGGAAGAACGGTGACGAGCGCCCACGTCCTCGTGCCGAGTGAGACATCCAGATGCGTGGCCTCGACAAGAAGCGCCGCCGCCGTCCCAAGAGCAGCAATGACAGCGACGACGAGGGGGGCTCTAAAGATGATGACGCTACAGGCTCCGACGTGTCTGGGGTGCGGGAATCACAGAATGCCGCTGACGTTTCGGAAGCGGAGGAGGTAGAGATTGTTCACGAGACGGCACTGGAGGGAGGAAATGATAGCGAATGGTGGTGAAATGGTTGCTTGCTGGAAGTATTCAATCGAATTGTCCGTGTCACCGCGCAAAGTTGTGCAACTTCGTTCGACCTTTGTTCAATCAAAAAAAAGAGCCAAAACACAATGTAGTATATACGCCGTGCATCACAACTTCGGCTAGTCCACAGGGTATTTGACAACATGTATGGAAAGAGCATTGCGCAGGATGTGAGCAACTTCCCGCAGTTCATAAAACTGTGTCGTACTTATGACAGACAATACAAATTCGTAGTTTAGACCGGCATTAGCATGTAGTATAATACTACATGTTAAGGCCGGGCAGGGGCCTTTTTTCGCTTGAGAGCGGGGGGGGGTTAATACGCGTATTTATGCTGCATTAACGCACGGAGAAAAATAGTAGGGAAAATACCAACACGTGTACTGTATGGGTACTCCGAAGGTGTGAAAATAGCGTCAGAGCGTGTATTTTTTTTTTTTGAAGTGATCGGTTTTAACTATATGCGATACTGCGTAAAGGGGTGTATATGAATAAAGTCCGTTTTTGCCCGAAGGTGTGGGCGATCTGATCGACCATTGGCTCAGAATGAGCGGATTGCCTCCAAAGACTAAACACTCAACTCAAAACGAAATGATCCTTAGCAAAAAACCTACTTTTTTAATTTAGTAAGTGAATATGATAGAGCAAATCGAGACGCTTCGAATGATGTGCTGGTTAACTTCAATATTGAAGTTTGCGCCAAGATATCAAAATTTGAAATTTCATCTTTAATGGATAGTCTTGTGTGAAATTTTGCATTGGATCCGAATATGCTATCAGTTTCTGCCAAGGAGGACTGCTTTCTTTCAATTTTTAATTTGGTGCTAGATACACATGACCAGCTTACTTATAGAAGGTCCATATGCTACTATCATTAAAAGATACACTTAAGGATCATCTCGATTTTATGTGGAGATAAGAGGCAATTATTCCTTTCCACTGTCTGCTTCCTTATTCTTGCGTTCACGTCGAGCCTTCTTAATTGCGCTTGACTTCTCTTCTTGCTCAGCACTTGGTGCTGCGTACAGGCTGTCGTTCTGCCACTCAACTGGAACGTAGGGCCTGATATTTTTAAAGAGCTGCGTCACCTTCTCAGCGTTAACCTGTTGTCTCGGGAGGGCCTTTACGTAAAATGCTAGGAGACGTTTTGCGTGGTCAGCATCAACTTGGACTTGGTCGTAAACCCGTCATAAGTCGTGCAACACAGGCTCGTCGGTCGGAAGCGTACAGCATTCCACCACCCCAGGGAATTCACTTCGCATCTTGAACAACTGGTACTTCTGAATGGACTTCACTTTCTTGTACATGTCTTCGACAATAAATTTGTAGTAACCGAAGGCGCTCTCACCCGACACGCGGATGCACTCATTTGACGTGGACGATGCCTCCACAGCCTTCTTTATCTTATCCATTGTCCAGCAGTCCTGCTGCTAGACGTGTCGTTTCATCTGCCCATTCCCCCGATCGCAAGCTTTTTTAGTGTGCCCTTTGATGAGAAATTTGTAATTGATATCCTCCAACCTTCGAAGAGAAGCGATAAGCAACAGATAGACCAACACGAAGTTGTTCTTGCTCTGCCACCCTCAATTATCTGCGTGCACAGCGAGCTTTGATGGTTTCATCGGCAAGATCGCTTCATCCAGCATATAATGCAGCATTGCATTGATCTCGTTCGTGTCTTTCCCCGCCTCTCTCTCGCTGTACACGAAATTGTACTGTTTTTCACTGTAGGCAACAGCAACACCAAACACATGAGCCCAGACAAGTTTCATGAAATACCAGTCTGATGGAGTCGCGGTTACCGATGGAAGGGTCAAGTTTTGTGAATAGCCCATAGAAATGACGACCTCCTTGTCCGTCGGCGTCCTTCTTGTACTCAATCGTAGTGCAACCATACCATGGTGAATACAAAGTGATCCCTAAATCCACCACAAAACGAATGGATTCTAATCGCCAAACCTCCTGATACGCGCGGCCTCTGTGTGTTTTCCGAACAATTCCGTTCTCACCACGCATGGTACACCTCGTACAATCGTCTTGTATATCATGCACGTATCGCAAACGCTGCTCCGGGGCGACTGGATCAAGATTGTCCGGCACCTGTTCGTGACGATAGCGCGAAAACTGGAAAGGCAAGGAACATTTTGGATCCCGATTTTCTGCAGCAATCGCCAGCTTCAACTGACCGTGCACCTTCTCCCACGTAAGGTACGCAGGAAGCACATTGTACTTCCCCGTCGTCACCACTTTCAAGACCCCTCCGTCCTGAAGCTTTTGGCACCGCACACGAGCTGGTACCACCTCGCCGAGCGTAGCGGCTATTGTCTCCATCTAGTGTGCTATCCAGACGTAATACAGGATCGCTGCATTCTCGTCAGCACGTCCACTGTGCGCACTGGCGCCTAGATCATCTTCCGCGAGCTGATTTTTGTAATTAGGGACGGTGGCGGATCCAACATTGTAGCAGGCGCAGAAGGCGTCGCGACAAACTAGTCCAACAAACAGCAGGTAGTACACGGAACGATTCCGCTCCCCATTTTCCACGACGTCGCGCAGGTACTCCAGTATCCATTGCGACTGCTAGCGCTGTCGAGATGGTCGTTTACTTTTCCACAGAAGTCAAAGCTCAGCGGAAGTAATAAACCGCTCGATCTTGTCTTCCTTTCCTTCTAAGCATTTATGCCTGCACGAGCCCGCCTGGATTAACGCTTGAGCACGTGAATCCACAGCGAGACCGAACCACACTTCCTGGTCACTATCCAGATTCCACCCACCCTCTTCACCCTCTGACAGAGATGGAGACGTTGCCTCATACTCGATGTCGCGTGTAGAAACAGCACCATCCTCCGAGTCGCTTGCAATGTCGGAGCCAAGGTCCATGGCAGGTGCGAACTTAAGAACTGGAGTGTGTGTTCTCGGCAGTTCTGGTGCGGGCGTTGCCGTCGCCGGTTCTGGTGCGGGTGTTGCTTCGTCAGTCGGGGCATTAGGGCCGAAGTCAGCGTCCATCTCTCTCACCCCTTACATACACCTCGTGCTCAGCGCTCAGCCGCGCTCTCTCTGCGATGCTCCTCCCGTCCAGCCTTGCCAAGAAGGCATCATGCTCGCTGCGAGTCTGTCGCCGGGCTCCCATTAGCACTTGCGTCCTCCGTGTCGTTTTACGAAATAAAATGAGTGGTCACTCATTAAAAAGAACATCTGCCTGGTCGCAAAACGTATCTTACCCTTACTGTCTATGTACGGTTTGTTCATTCTGTGTAAATTTACGTTCCTTCTGCGCATAATTTGAGCCTAACCGCGTGCATTTTACGGTCTTTAACATGTTGTATAATACAACATGTTACAATTGCGGGAAAGTCTCGCATATATACGTCGGGGGGGGGGGTAAATAAAAATGTTATTTCAGGAATATGTGCGTTAATGTATATTGTAAACATGACACTCGTCCTAAAAAGACTTCAAGATTTATTTGAAGCTGCCGATTTGCTCGGGATGCAACCAACCGGTATTCCTCCTGGTTGATTTTGTTGCGTCTTTTGATCGAATGACTACGGCAGTTTCGTTTTTAACTAATATAATCGTGGTTGCATCGTCACCGGATTCAGCATACGTTTTTGCCAGTCAACTGAATGAAAAGTAAGCGTAAAATGATTACATGTACACTGTCCTCCTCTCTAAGAGCGTAAGATTATACTGTAGCAAATTTGCGCTGCGAAATGATCGTGAACATTAGTTTTGAAGTTGATTGCCTGTATTCTCAAGGTCAACTCTGTCATATTGACAGTGTCAATACACTTACAGCTCAAAAGAAAAGGGATTGTCCAATGATTGTTGATCGGCTTTTTATTGAACGAATGACATCTTCCTTTCTTGTGTGTGTTTTTACGTAGCACTTCGTACTGCTCTCGAAATGCTTGGTTCTTGTGCTGGTTGGGCTGACTGGACTTGGATACGAGGCGAGGCAGCTCGTGTAGTAGTAATAGCTTCACGTCCGTCACGACCAAGTTCGTAGTTGTCGCCGTCCATGTCCTCCTGGCTTTTGTTACGACGACGACAAAGGCAGCGCACCACTGGAATGAGAAGAAGGACACACATTGTGATAGTGTGTTTGAGCTGGATGTAGCTGCAACGTCAAAAGGAAAGTGAGACCAACGAGTGTAACGAGGCACAACTCGAGTTCCTGTAGTAAACACGATCACTAACTCGATTACGACATACTTCGAAGTATTATCTGTTTGCTCTCCAGTCACGTGTCACGGATTGTGTCCTGGATATTGCTTATGGGTTTCTACTCGTGGCAGTAATCCGGTAACCGGAACGAATAATAGCTCACAGTAGTGTCTACAGCTTTATGAATCACGTTTTACTAGTACATACTAGGTCTAGTCAGTCTTTGTCGACTTCTTCGCGACTTCTGTATCCCCAGAGGCACTCGGATGCAGCCAGTTCTTGTATGAGTAGGCAGAGGCACCAAGCATTTGCTCGAGATGGTGATCGAGACACTTCTCGATACTACAAAGGTGACGAATGTACGCCAATTTAGGCCACACTGCACGCTGGCCGCCTTCGATGTAATGTGTCATATCTTGCACAGTTGGGTTTAAAATGGCCTTGATGCCGATGGATTCCAGGAAGCGAAAGTCGGGGATGATCGTCACATTTCCTGAAAAGTTTTGCTTGAAGTACGAGCTAAACTGATGACCGTAGATCTTTGGGAAGAGACCCAGGAATGCGAGCATTTTCAGTCGGTGGCGCACGTCCCCTGCAATTACACTCTCGAGCTTGTAGAAAATGCTCTTAGTGTTGCTTGGTTTGTCGATTTCGTCACTGACGAAGGGTACCACGTGAGGATTCACTTGTGAAACGATGAAATTGGTCACGTCGAAGCCACTAGCCATTGTTTCCATGGGCAAATCGTGTTGAATGCTGCCATCCACCCACTCTTTATTCAGGACCGCGTACGGAACGATATTGCCCTGGAAATCTTTCGCCATAAGCTGTTTTCCCTTCATAATGCCAGGAAGCGAGCAGGACACAGCGACAGCGCTCCACAGGAGCACGTGCGGAGTGTTAATATGACTCAACAAGAGCTTTTTTGGCCCTTTATGGCCCGTAATATCGGACGCTGACACGGTGATACATACATGACGACCAGTCTTCAAGAAGGCGTCTTGGAACGTATAATACATAGTTTTGTCCTCGGCATTCATAGGTTCACTGTAGTAGTGCTCCGTAGTGCGCTCGAAGTCCGATGAGGCCACGAGAAAGCCCGTCTTTACGCAGTGCGCAAGTTGCTCCAAAAGCGGCGGAAACCAGCGAATACCCAGCGAGAAATAACGTGTCGAAATGTCGCTGACCAGGACATTATTCAGCAATTCTTGGTTCGTCCTGCACGCAGTAAAAGCTGCCGTAATAGAGCCACCGGAGGACCCTGAAATGACATTCGGTAGCACATTCGCATCCAGAAGAGCACGTATGACGCCCATGTGGTACATGGCGATGGACCCGCCACCACTCAAACACAGTGCCGTCGAGCCAAAAGACTGTTTCATTCGCCTAAAGAAGCGGACTTTCTCCGCGTGAGGAAACTTTTCATCACTCATCCCAGCCAGTGTGTCCAAAGCGCGAATCACCAGTGCGTTATACTTGGTAATTGCCGTCTTCGTCCCGGAGTTGCATTCCAAATGGAGACTTGGTGAGTCTACGCCCAATTCGTCACGCATAACTACCGAAGCCACGATATATCGGAGTTCGTCCACATTGATGTTCTCACCCCCGTCAAGAGCTCGAGTCAGCGTCTCTACGTTGTGACGCATCTGTACAAAATCGCAGTGCTCTGTGTCTTGAGCATGAATCGTAGTCTTCCAGTTGTCCTTCCCTTCCAGCACGTCGAGATATTGCGCCATCTGCTTCCATTCGCGGTAGCTTTTGGTGGTTTTCATGAGTCGGCGAAGTCTTTCGGCCTGCTTATCGCGTACGCCGAAGAGCCCAACATATACACTTTTCACAATAAAGAGGATCTGTTTGATCACCTTCACGGTGACATACAGCGACAAAGAGAGCACGATACGCGCCATCTGATACAGCGCCACGATCCACTGCAAGATGATCACCACTTGCAAGCCGCAGAACCAGCCGACCCATTTATATTTGCGTACTAGTAAGACGATAGTCGCAATAACAGCAACGACTGCCAAGGGCCGCGCCACAACCTGCGGGTCTGATAAATCCTCGCGTTTGAGGTGTCGAAGGCTATTTATCACCGTCCAGAACTCCACAAGCGCCTCGTTCAGCAGATCCACCACCACGTTCCGGCAATAATGCAAATGCTCGTCAAGATGTGCGGGAGCATCGGCAAGCCGTGCAAACAGCGCATCGACCAGGTAGCTGCCCAGACCTAATACCACGATAATACCGCCTACAACGTTGGCCACAAACTGCGCAAAACGATTCGAGTCCTTCCACTCCGCCTCCTCCCGCAAAGCGCGCTGTAGATCCTCCAGACTTCGCTTCTTGTTCATCGGAGGCCTGCGCTGCATCCTGCGACTAGCAACAGAGTCCTGGCGTCTGACTAGTCTGTGAGACGCTCGCAATTGGGGAATGCCTTGCCTCGTACCAAAATGTTTTACTTGTTTTTTGTAAGTGGATTTATAGTCATGACGTCGGCATTGTGAATTCCGACCATTTTGGTCCTGTTCAGTGAGTCACTCGAATACAAATTTCTCAGATCGTACTTAAGTGGTCGTTTTACGTACTTAAGTGGATTCTCTCTCCAGGGAAGCCAATATCATCCAAAACCGTGTAGATCCGCTTACGCTGGTAAACGCGGGGTGACGACGCTGCGGTATGCTCGTCCCTGCGAGAGCGCTACCGAGTCGACAAGCCGAACGAGGCGCATAACAGCTTCCACTTGCGACGCATCTGGCTGCTCAGCTGTATCGGCGAAACAGGTTTTGAACGACCACAGCACAACGTTCGACAGCTCTGTCAGGACAACCTCCCGCACGCTAGTCGAGTATATGTCGTTGGAGTGGATGCCTTCAATTTTGTCGGTTGCTGATCCTGACGATACGCGCGCAGCCCATGCGAGCTGCAGCTTCTCTAGGAGCTCTTGGTCTGCATGGAGTTTTGACTGAGGCTTCTTGGCTGCTGCTTGTAGCGCTTCATCTTCTGGCAGCGAAATCTTCCTGCGTATCCTTGAAAGCATTGCTTCTCGGTGAGCTACTGTAGCAGTCGAGAGCTTCGGTGGAGAAGCGGGCAATCGCTCTAGCAATGCTCTGGCCTCACTATTTAGCAGCCGCAACAGCATTTTCGCCTGGAAGCGCATCATATAACCGTTAGATTACAACACTGTAGGGGTTTATTGTAGGGATCCATGACCCTACCTGCTTCAAGCGGTGGTAGATCGGAAACACCGACGAAAATGTCGGTGCTTCAGCCACGTGTCGAAAGTGGGGCGAGCCGACCTCAATCTTCTTGAGCACAAAGTCCGTCAACCTTTGATACCCCTGTCGTAGTCTCGCTACCTGCTTGGGGAATGATGCCTGAATTCGAGAAACAGGTACGTCCATTCTGCCACCTGACTCGAATTTCTGCTGTTGCTGTTGAATGAGCTGCCTTCTTTGAGAGCTCAAAGACACATACTCACTCATCTTACAGCAAAACGCATAGCGACTTGAGGCCTCTTTTTCCTTCAATTGCAACTCCTGCAACTGTGTTTCCAGCGCCTTTAATTTGCGTGGGTACACCAGTCGAGCTTTGGGCAGGGGCTCCAGCTTACGTTCTAACCTCTCAGAACTCCGGGTCGTTCGCGTCGCTTTCGCAACGGCCATAATGTTCTGCAGCTTCTTATCATCGGCATCCAGCGATTCGGTATGCTCTTCATCACTACAACTATCACCGGTGTCGCCTTTCGGCACGAGTTCCGCTCGGACTTGACGCGCGCGTCGGATGGCGTCCTGGATCGACCGTTCCACTTCCAGTGTCTCCTCTTGCTGCGCAGTTGTCTTCTCGACGAGCGACGTTTCGAGGTCATAAATGTTCTCGTAAATAGCCTGGAGATTATTGCATTGTTGCTGCAGCACTAGTGACCGGAAACGCACGTCGGCGTCGAGGCTGGAAGTCGTGCGCAATAGTTCCTCAGCCACGCTATTCCAGCTGGCCATGATTTGCCAGATATGCAGCTTTTCAACCAATCCCGGAACTTCGGAAATTGGGAAAATCATTTTTATTAGAACAAAGTGTGTTTTTTAAACAAATTTCTCACTCCTTTCAAAATGTGCACACTTAAGCTTTTACTACGACAAAATGTGTGCGATATTTTCTTAAAAGCGCTTTCTTTGCGAGACGAGGATCATTCTGTACTGGTAAAATCGCCAAGATTTTTACGCCAAATTTGCTGATGGATGACTCAAATGCACAGATATATAAAATTAAATGAGGGTATCTATTACACAACATGTTCTGGTACATGGTGTATTCAATCGTCGGGATTACTTCTAAAACACTTAAAATAGCTATTTATTACGAAAGGGTATATATTATAACCGTAATCTGATTCTCTCTGGATACCTGTAAAAAATCCAGAGAGCAATCCTGACAAACGTATAAACGCTCTCTGATTTGTAAGTTCTGAGACTTTAATATGGAAAAATAATTCCGGCACATAATGTTGGGGATTGCCGTGCAAGATTCGCACGGGACAGGCATTATATTAGAAATGGGTGCTATGTTTACTCATTAGTATCACTATGTAGACGCGCTAGACGAAGTACTGTGTGGCCGTATCACTTGGTCAGATATTGTGGTTTAAATCTCAAAACAAAAATTTAAAGATGCCACAATAGATCATTCTAGGACACCAATTTTCTGGTAAAGCACAATAAGCGTTTTTGGATGCAGATCCGTGAACGGGCTGTTTTGTTTAATCAGCACCAACTGTTTGCTTTTCGTAAATTGTTTTTTTTTCTTGCATTCATTCACGTCCGCAAATGGGTTTCAACCTGTTCAAGCGAGTTTTGTAGGATGGCTGCGCTTTGTAGGGCTCTTAGAGAGCTCGTGTTAAGGATCCTGCAGCAGGATTCCTGCTGTGATGACTCGGGGTGCTGATGCCACAAAATAAATCGCTGAGAAATGTAAATGTCCCGCTCTGGCTCAGCAGTCTAGAATCTTTTTTCAGCCATCAAACTGCTCGTTGGTTGGTAATTTGCCTGACAACCGTTACAGCGACTGGGTCAGATATTTGCAGGAGTGTTTGCAAGTAGGAGTGGTTGCGCCCATAAGTTGACTTATAGCCCCCCCCCCCTCATTAGCCTTTTTGCATGTGTTGCTGGTCAGGAATTCGTTCAGCTTCGCCTGGTTTTATTCGTTTTGTATCGTTTCGTCTCGCACACAGCTTCAATTGTGTGCTGACAGGCTCTCGCGCGCGCACTCTTTCTCTCATAGTTGTGTTTTAAAACACAGCCAAACCGATACAAAGCACCCTCATTCCCGCGATAATGTGGCGGAATGAGGCTAAGAAAAGCGGTAAGAGTCTGGATTAAAGCTTCATTAGAGACTACGGGCATTTCCCAGCAGTAGTCCACGATCGATAAGAGTAGCAGGTCGATGACCACAGACGTGTCTTGTGCTTTTAATGCAGATCCCGAACAGCAGCCACCACTCGCTACTTCGGATGATGCGCAGCGCCCTTACCGTCACTTGCACTTGCGGAACAACCAGGTCGGTGGGAGAAAGTTAATTGAGCTCTGCTGGGGGCAAAACCTCCGCTGGTGGTTTTAACGTGACGTTACTGTCTTTCAGATGGAAGTCATGCCGACAGTGTCGCAAGGAGCGATCCATGACGAACGCCCCGCTCCTTCTTCTGTTGCAGCAGCAGCATCTAGCAGAATTGGAGGAGACAGGAACTGGAGTACTCGGATTCGTGCCTCCATCGCGCGTTTGATGGGTATCGATGGCGTTTCACTGGATCCGGGGAGCTTCGCGAAGTTAATCGAGGAAAAGCGGGCGGCAAAAGTGGCCGAGCAGACTTTCCACGAGAGAGTCGATCGTTTGCAGGCTGCGAGCGAGGCAGCTCATAAAGAGCACTGCGAGCGGTTGCGTGGCATTTACCCGGCCTCCACCGCGAAAAAAATGAGGTTTTCGACTGCGTCGCATCCATCTCTTTCTGCACCGGTGACATTGTCGTCGGCATCTTCAGCATTGTGCCAGCCTAGGCATGAGGCATTGGACGCACTAGCAGTGGCCGCCGCCACAGAAAACTTGAGCGACACCTTGACAGTATCCAAAGAAAAGCGGACTAACCGCCGACAAAACTCATTTTCCTTGGGAGTCGGTGCAGGTAAGCTCTTCAGCTCAAACACTCTTGATGCTCAAGTGATATATTATTAGCTGACTTAAATCCTTACGCAGGCACCGATCATAACCCAGTGCGTGTCCACGACCCGGAATTGGCCAAAGCTGTCAACAAACTCTCTGACAAACTAGCGCAGCTCCTTGGTCAGCTACAGGCAACATCAGATGCGACAACAGCAGAGTCCATACTTGCCGCTGCCGCGGCGATCGCGCTGGAAGCGACGGAGATGCGTCGCAACGAGGAAGTGGCCTTGGCGCGCATGGTAGAGATCGAGAAGCACCGCCAGCACATAATGCAAGGTCTCCTAGAGTACGAAATGCGTAAAGAGCAGCGTGAGCTGAACGAAAGCAGTAAGCGATGCACTGCCAGCTCGCACGGTTCGCTAGATAGCCCTAAAGACCGCGACGCGAATGCTGATGGAAAGCAAGCCTGAGAAACTGGCTGAACAATTGGATCATGACACGACATTGTTACAAAATAAAAATGCATGTGCGTCAACAGTCAAAAGGTAAAAATGCTTGTTCACTGCAGCAGTTGAACAGCAAAAGTCCACAAGGATTGAGCTAACGTAAAGCTAACATAAAGCAGTCAATGATACACGACACTTGGTATTGTGAGGTTGCACAACCACCTGCGGTCGGATGGTCGTACAACAACTACAACGACGCCTTAAAATTACTCTACGGGACCCCTCGGTAGCTTTTTGCGGCGGCGGACGCAGCAAATTCGCTAGTCTTCTTTTATCGTGGCAGAGATTTAAAAGGTGAGCTTGCTGGGTTGACTCGTGCCACAAAGTGTGGTTGCACTTTTAAATAATTCGCGGTGACGCTGCGGTATGTCGCCCCCGGCGAGAGCGTGACCGAATCGGCTACGAAGTACGACAGCTTTCACTTGCAACGCATCCGGCTAAACAACCAGAGAGTCATCGGCGACAGCACCGTCAAGACAATCTCGCGGACAGTGGTCGTCTCTGAAGCTGATTCTTAAGGCCAGTTCGCTGATAGAATTGCGGCATGCTGCAACCTGAATCACTTCATTTTTCGATGGCGACGTCTGGTCGTGAACTCTTGCTTCGCATCCTTGGGGGCATTTTGGATCTCGGTGAGATGCTGCAGTAGCAGGGGCTCCCTGTCAGGGAGACGCTACGGTAAGTCACATCTGTGAAGCCGTGGCAACTTATTCGCCCCTTCAAATTTGGGCTTGTTCACAAATGGCATCGACATATTCATGAAATTATCTGAATCAAGTATCTGCTTCAAGGGGTGATAGTTCGGAAACGTCGAACGAGCATAACGTTACATGTACTTTGATATAATTCCAGAATGTCCAAACTCAGCCTCAGTTGCATAGTTCTCGAAACGAATATTCGAGACAATAGTCGTTCAATCTCTGGTTTGGTCTTAGGCAAGGTGCATGACCTCATTCAGTTGCACGACACAGTCAAGCACCTCAAGTTCAAGGCTCAGCGACTCGTTGAATGAGAACCAAAGTACTACTTCGAAGTACTTTGTAAGCACAGGCTCATCGTCCGATAATGCGGTTATACTAATGCGAGCCATTCAGCAACGACTTTCAGGCATTTTCTAAGCTACAGTTGAAGTGATCGATAAGAGCCACAGGGCGATGACCCCAAACGTGGCATGTGCAGATCTGCAGCAGCACTTACCGCTGGGGGGGGGTGAACATGACGAACACTTCAACGACGTTTTCTGTGTACCACTCCAAATAGGTGTACACGACATCATGGATTTAATCCGCTATGAACACGGCCGACAGGGCAAGCTCCGGCACCCCAGCAGGCTCCCTGACAGGGCTGTCCAGCGTTGGTGACGCTAATAGATTGCAAGATACTGTGGGCCACGCTGGCGCGGACATGGCGGCTCCTAGTGCGTCGCAGGAAACTGACGACGAAGATGAGGGAAAGACGCTCATGGCGCGGCACGGGCACGGGGACACAACCGACGATGATCCCCAGGAGAGCACTGCTGATGAAGGAGACGACGAAGAAGATGAGGAGATGGAAGATATCGACAGCGATGAAGACAAGATAGAGCTCTCGGACAGCGCTTCCATGCTGCGCCTGATGGAGAGTCTACCCGAGGCGGAGGCCCGACGTCACGAGCAGTTTCGTCGTTCGCACTTTGAGCGTGGGGCCATCAAACGGGTAACAAGATGAATCTCCAACAGTAGTAGAGTCATATTCTGGCTGACGGTTTGTATTGCTGCAGTGTATGGCACAGGCGATCCACGAGTGCTCGGCCTCAGACAAAAAGGATCCCAATGTAACAAACGTGATGGCCATTGTCATGTCCGGTATGACCAAGGTCTTCGTCGGGGAGATCACCGCTGAGGCACGACGGATTATGGAGAAGAACGGCGAGACAGGCCCGATCCGTCCGCGTCACCTTCGTGAGGCACACCGCAAGTACTACAAACGTCGACCACTGGCCCGCGGACGTAATATGCGGCGTCTGTTTCGGTAGGAACAACGCTATCCGGTCTGCTGTGGTTCACAAGTCTATTTAGTCGTCGTAAGAATCTATCGTGGCCGCTTTTCTTCATCCAAAAGCCGATCGTTTTCTCGAGGGTCTACATCTTCTTCTGCTGTCTGGTAGGTCCCATACCCATCGCCATGGCGAGGCGACGCGAACGACGACATGGCGTTAACGTTCTCCTTACTGCCGCGGCCGTGGCCAATACCTCCGGTGGGGATCGTGGACACGGACGAGGAAGCCGACATAAGCTGGACGCGCCCGGGAGATTCCGGGTAGTAGTACTCTTCCTCCTCTGTATACATGGACAATAACCACTGGTCCTTCAGGATCTGGCTGATCTCCGGAAATGACGGACGCATATCCGGGTTTTGATGCCAGCACGACCGCATGAGGCGCGCCAGTGCCGGCGGACAGCTGATTGGAATCACTGGACGAAGTCCATTTACCACTGCCGTCATCTGCAAGAAGACACAAAAGAGTCGTGAGCTTTTCACTTTGACAAAGACAGACACACTACTGCGAACATACTAGTTGGAATGGGTTCATGCCTTGGTCGCCGTAAGGTTTACTGCGGGACCAAGTGGAGTACAGCAGGATGCCGAATGAGTACACGTCACCCTTCGTGGAGCATTGGATGCCGCCCATTGTTGCCATTTCCGGTGCCATGTAACTTGGCGTGCCAACCTCAGCAGTCATGGTCGTGGCATCAGGCTCGATGAGGCGAGAAAGACCAAAGTCGCAGATATTGACGTCGTCTGTCTCCGAAATGAGGACGTTGGCTGGCTTCAGGTCACGATGTACCACGTTGCGGCTGTGTAGAAAGCCCATGCCGCTAACGATCTGGTTGATCACCTTCATGAAGACAGCCTCCTCCAGAGGCCCTTTGGCTGCTGGGTTCTCTATCAGTCCACTGAGTGATTTCGGGCAAAAGTCCGTCACAATGTACAGCACGCGATTGTAGTAGCTCACACCGTAGAACCGCACGACATTCGGGTGATGCAAGCGACTCAAAATGCTGACTTCACGGCGAAAGAAGCTCTGAAAATACTCTTGGCCCGTAACGGGACTGTACAACCGCTTGACGGCTACCACCGAGCTACCTCCGCCACTGTGTAACAAGCTACGGAACACTTGACCTGAAGTTCCGTTGCCCACCTCGCACTGTAAAGAAAGCGAATCGAATGGGATAAGCCAATCCCGGCTGTCATTGGACACGAAGTACTCGAGATCTGCCATGTCGGAGATTTCCACGTACTCAGATTGCGAGAAACTGTGCCCACGGTTCAGGAACGGGCCCTGCAATGCGTGAGGCTGGCGAGCTAAGCGACGCATAGTGCACATGCAGAAACCCAGCGTCGACAGCGCAATAGTGCCCAGAATGGCCACCATTACAAACGGGAAATCGTACGACTCACAGCCATCCCCTCCATAACGTGCATCGCAGTGGCATACAGCTTCAGTGCCAGACATGACGCATTGGCCATGCCCATTGCAAGCCACTTCGCTTTCCAAGTAACCAGGACACAACTGGCAAGTTGGACCGATGTACCCATCAGCGCAAGTGGTGCACGGCATCTTCCCTTCGAGTCTCCAACCCGCATAACACATGCATTCTCCCGTCCCGTTCAGTCCACTGGAGCAAGTGCCATGTCCGCAGTCGCGAGGACAGGATTGGCAATCTTCTCCGAAGTAGCCTTCCTCGCAGTCGTAGCAGTCAGTGAGAGAATTCCAGCCACGGTGGCAATTACACTTGCCTGAGCCGTGCAGTCCATCGTCACAACGTCCCTCACCACATTTACGACACGCCACGCAAGTCTCGCCGTAGTAACCATTCATACAGCCCACGCAGTTGTTCGAATCGGACCATCCAATGTCACAAATGCATCGTCCGTCGCCATCCACTCCCGAGTTACAGTGTCCGTGTGGAGCACAGATTGGACAGGACCGGCAGTGGGCTCCGAAGTGTTGCGGTGCACACTGACACGACATCGTCATGGGGTTAAAGTCCCAGCCTTCGTCACAAAGGGAACAACGGCTTTCAGGTGTGTAGCCTTCATCACAAATGCACGTTCCGTCACCAGAGCTTGAATCGTTACAGCGGCCGTGGTTGTTACATGTGCGGCATGGTGTACATGACGGGCCATAGAAGCCCTTTTCGCACTCGAGACATCGCGATTTCGATGAAAAACCTTCGGAGCACACGCATTCGCCATCGCCAAGAAGCCCGTAGTTGCACTTACCACCATCGCATGGTTTACACGGCTGGCAAGTTGACCCGAAGAACGAGCTCATACATTCCATGCAGTTATTGTCTGCGTCAAAGCCCACCGCACATGAACACCGGCCGCTTCCCATCAAGCCGTCGTCACAATTTCCATGAGGGAAATTACAATCTGGACACCGCTTACACTTAGCTCCATAAAAGCCCGGCAAACACGTCGCACAGCGGGTATCAGGGTCGAAACCTTCGGGGCAAACGCATTTCCCAGTGCCCGTCAAACCCGAATCACAGTGGCCGTCGTTGAGGCACGGCTCACAGGTTCGCTTGCAATGTTTACCATAGAATCCGCTGGCGCAATCTCGGCAATCAGGGGCGGCGTATCCATTCCTGCAAGTTTTCATAACCAAAGTAGTCAGACTCCCTTACCTTCTAAGAAACATCAAGTTATATAGTAGTTCGTACACGCATGAACACGTCCGTGGGGTCAAATCGTTTGCCGCACAGCCGCATTTGCCGTTGCCGAAGCAAGCAGTAAGCGAGGCGCCATCCCAACCAGGACAATCTGTACATGGCCCACACAGTTAGCATTACCCAAACAGACATGTCTCGTCTAGCCACAGCTGCTTGCACCTGAATCATCTTGCGCCTCGAGATAAATAGTGATCACCGCGTAGCCAGCAATAGACACGCCAACCATGGAGCAGACGGGGTTAACTTCATGAGGTCCATTCCAGCTAAAGTGTATCGAAATCAGCAGGTCGGCACTGGTGATCTGCGGGATAATGGACTTGCGTCCTTCTGGACCAATGATACCATTTCCCCAGGGCGGGAAAAGGTTAAACATATCATTGCAGTGAGGGTAGTTTGCCATCATATACGCCTGCGACGGGTGCACAGGTGCCTGCAGCAACTCCAAGCCATTGACTTGCAAACTATCCACAGCTCCCCGTCCACCAGCAGGAGATTCCCAGTCAATCTGCTTGACCGCGACAGCCAAATCTGCCTGCAGTTCCACGAAACGAACAGAAACTCACATTTAAACAATGAAAACAATGTCACCAGCCAAGCAGTCAGTACCTTGCACACTGTTTGGTGGGCGAGATCGAGTCCTGAAAAGTGCACAGGTTCCACAGGAGCGAAGGCGCATGTGTTATTGGCCCAACCGAGACATCTCGCGATAACCTGCGTCTGCTGCACCAATGCGTCGACCCCAAGCGATGGCATCGCTGCTGCGATCCAAAAGGCAGAAATGCAGATCATCCACCTCCTAAATCTGCTGGATATCCTGCCTCGCCTGCACATCCTGCGGATCTGTTCCTGCCTCCTATTGTCCTGGTGCATCCTGCGTCTCTGCCCAGAACACCGCAGCTTGGAGCGTCACGCCGGATTCTCTCCAGTCGGTAGCCGTTCCCTCTGCGCTCTTGTTGTGGCTTTTGCGTATTGAATCTGCTGGTTGAAGCGCGAGCGCTAAATGATCTCTGGGGTCTATCACGAGTGGTAGAGCTCTACTTCGATCGTCGGTGGCGCTGTCTCCTGCTGCGGGTCGACCAGCTACGTCGACCGTCCACCAACTGGCCTGTCCGCCTGCCTGCCTGTCTCGAGAAGACGCACAGACAGCTAGTCGAGCCTGGCACTGATGTGATCGCTACTCTGCCGAGAAAGAGAGATAAAGGCGAGCTCAAAAACCTCGGCCCGTCAAATTGGATGCGTAAATAGTGCTCAACCTATTATTTGTTGTTTTCAGCTCTTTCGCGTTTAATATAGCTGGTGTATAATCTTTCTCTTTTTGTTTTTCAAAGCTGATATGATGCACTCAAGATGACTGAATCTGTACTCGTTTTGACAGGGGATTTCTAAAATTGTTTTTACAAACCCTTTTTACGGATCCCGATCGGTTTTTACGGCGCTCGAATCATAGCAACTTCAACGCCACGATCGCGAACACGGCATGAAGATTCAACATGAAGACGCTAACGTCGTCGCCGCTGTCACTGACAGCCTGTCAGCGTTTAGGGACCGTTTAAAATGGCAGCGTCCGCTGCGTCGAAGTGGCAATGGAGCTCTGTTCGTGACACGACAGCGTGGCAGCAGCAACAACGTCGTGTACAGTTTAACGTCGCCATGGGGGACTCACCAGTCGAGAGTGAGTCGCAGCATCATCGCTCATGCTGCCTGGCCGCCAGTCAACAAGATCGTCGGAAAATTACACTTTACGAGCCGACAAAGCGGTTGGACAGTTTTGTCGACTCGCTTGACGCGTCACGAGAAATGGAGCTGCGAAGTTAATTCTGCTACCAAGGCTACTGCCAGTAGCATACTGATACAAAAGCAAAGGGCATGTACACGTGTACGTACGTCTCAACTATGGTAAAGTAAAACATTCCTCTGCGCAAGGTGATTGATCTCACCGGTAGCGTTAAGTTCACCTCTCTTTCAGCAGTGTCGCTAAATGCACGCATTTTTGGGACGCATGAGATCCGTGTGTTGGGGCTGCAAGTTGAAGCTGCTGCTCAGCGATTTTTAAAAATTATTTTATCTTCAAGGCTTTATCGTTGCGCGTGTTCGATGCTGGCAAACACTAAACAATGCGAGAATGACAGCATTCAAGGTACCGGTACTGTAGTGTTTTCTATTGTGCTATGGTCATACTTTGCGCTTAGCGCGTTTGTACAGGCTCTGGGCCTGTGAGTTATTTTATGTTTCTACGGTTTTCTAATGTGCTTTGTTCATATGGGACCGCTCTTTGTCTCTCCTTGAGTTCATGCCAGGTCTAGCAGCATGTCAAAACACTCGTCGGAGATCTTACGGATTCGCTTGTTCCAGTGGGAGGTGGCGTTCTCGTGCAGCGCTGACGCGATCTTCTCTCGCAGGGGCTGATCGCACGACAGGTACATGCTCATGAGCTGAAAGTTTCCGCACGTGTTACACGCCTCTTGCGCCACGAGGAAGTGCGTCGACTGAATACAAGTCTGGATGCGCGTGAAGGCGCGGTGCACGACGTCGGCAGGGAACATGAGACCGAGCCGCATAAACTGAGATAACAAGCCCCCCGTGAACCGTACGAAGAATAACTGCAGCTGCACGTTCCGTTGTGGCCACTTGAGTAGCATCCAACGTAGGAATTCTTCGCCGTGCATAGGAGAGAATGCGGCCATCCGGTTCACCAGCTCACCCATCGCACGGTACGTCGTCGCCTCGGCAGAGTCGCTGCATTCTGCGTATTTCTCAAGCTGGTTGCGATTGGAATCAGAGTTCCCGCTGCCTCCAGGCGAGCTGCGGACAAGTAACCGGATCGCGCGCATGATCTGGTTACAGAATGCACCGATGGCCTCACGGATCTCATATTCACTGTTGCCGAAAACGTCGGCGTTGTATCGAGCATCCCGTTCAATGACATCCATTGCTGCGTTCAAAAATGCAATTATGCCTTTGACAGTGACGAGGTCCTTGTCGGTATCGCGCGGCGAAATGTCCGACAGACCCTGGTGCTGGAAGATCGCCAGCGAAGCCGATGCTGCTGCGGTTAGAATACACGGTCGTTTGTCTGGGATAGTGCGAAAAATCACGTTCATGACAGCGAAGCGGTCGTACTGAGCGAGGACGTCCAGCTTGAGCATGGCCAGCATCTCGTGAGCGATCCATTGTGGCGTTAAAAACATTTCCTGTAGATTTTCCGCAGACGTTCCGCGCGCTGGCATCTCCTGTACCGAGTAATCCGAGCTGAAGAGCATAGTTGTAAGCGCGGCCTGAAACTTGAGTAGATCAATGTCCAGAACGCCGCTTTTCGGCTTGGTAGCTGCTGGAATGTCGACAATGTCGTCCTCGTCGAAGTGGAAAACGTCCTCGTGGTGGGTACTACCCAGTAATAGCACGTTCAGCTCCTGCGTCACCTCTATGTCGGGGAACAGCAGACACATGAGCTCCAGCACTACTTGGTCAGTGTTGAGAGTATCAACTGCGTTGACGCGTTTGGTCTCGTGTTTGCGACGTCCTACGCGACGCTTGATCTTGCGCTTGGGTGTGCCCTCAGCGATCATTTCAGGGGACGATCCCAGCTCGTCAAAGTTGTCGTGGCTGAGCAACTGACCCGACTCATTGAAGATGCGTGCGCTCTCAAATAGCGTCATGGGGCGCGCCTCTCGTCTCTGTTCGTCCTGTCTTTCGGCGTACGCTGTCGACGGCGCTGACGACGCAAGCGACAGTGAGTCCATAGCCTCAGCCAGCTCCTCGGTTGCCGCCATTCCCGGTGGCCACGAGGTTGCGGACGCCGAACGGCTCAGTTGAGACGCATGAGCTCCCCGCATGCCGCTTGTCGTTGGCGAGTGCCGCACATGCTCGGGGATATTGCGACGTGCGCTCTTGGTGGTCGTATGCAGCCACGCCTCTTTTTCAAGCCGCATGACGTTGGCGCGGTGCTGGTGATGCGTGTGATGCTTGAAACGCGGCTCGGCACGGCTTTCAGCCGAACGGCGGCCAGCGTCGCGCTGGTGGTGCTTGAGCTTACGTTGCAGCTTCCAGTCCGTTTCCTCCAGGACGCGCGACGGCGCGGGCGAGGTGTCAGCGGTTGGGGACATGGCAGGGCAGATGTGCGGGCTGCGGGTGCGCGAGGCAGCAGCGGATACTTACAGGGGGTGCTGACTTCGACGGAAACAACAGAATGGCGATGTCTGCAACGAGACTGCAACTCGGCGGTTGATCTATTCGGATGTGTCAGTGTCTTACTTGGGAATTGTAAGAGGCGACTTGGTCCGTATTGAATTCTCCTATGCGACATAGAAGGATATTCACCGCCCAATCGGAAGCGGCCGATATCGAACTTGAAAAGCGCGAATCTACGGATTCCCGCGTAACGACCGCCGCGCAGCCGAGAAAGATATCGCGGGTCGAGGCCCTATTGCAGTTGTTGCGCGATCTTTCTATTGCTGGCTTTTTGTGGTTGACATTTAGGCTTTTCTCGGTGTTGCAACTTGCAATTGCATTGTTGTTGCAGTGCGCGACGCAGCATGTTCTCCTGGCGCAGCGCGCGCGAAGGCACCCCCTTTCCCCAGGGTTGATTTGAGCTCGCCAGCTGTGACACCGCCGACGTAAAGCTGGGAGGACGGTTTTTGTCGACGTCGTGTTGGGTCCTCCAATTGCACTTCAACCAGCCCAGCCGTTACTTTTCCGGCAGTCGCTGATGCCAAGGATAAGATTCCGCTGCGAATCAATAGATACGCCACGCGGCGCGGCAGCACCAGCGGCGCTTCCGCCTACAGTTCCGAAATTCCGGTTCCTCGCCAACGCGAGTCGCGCTATGGGTTCAAGCTGGTTACTTTCAAGGAATACTGTACAGGAGACCAGCACGTGTCTCTGCTTTACACGACCACCGAGAATCATTACTCTGGAGTGATTTAGGCTCAATCACTCAATTTGAGCACTGCGGGTTGCCAGTACATGTACGCTGCACTATTACGGTGTCGTCGTCATAATGTGTTGACGTATACGCTCCTCTACTTCAACATAGTGCACTCTCAGCCTTTAGTCCAGTCTAATTCATCAATTCACTTTCCAATTCCCCACCACGACAACAGGTTAACAGCCATCATCGACACTCCCACATTATCGCGAACTTAGGAGACAGAGAACCGGACCCAGAACCCCCAACCTCCAAGAAGCACAGCACGAAGCTGGTGAAAATTGAAAACTTCACCGGCGAAGTTAAAGAAGGTTTCCTTGACGCTGGTGCCGGCGACTGGATCAAGCGCCTCAAGATCCAGATTCGACTTGGAGAAATGGTGGACGAGGCAGCTTGGCCCGACAGCATCAAGCTGATGGTCGTGGCTGCACACTTGGGAGGTGCTGCATCGACGTGGTTCATACGACGCTTTGATATGCTCCAAGGTGTGTCTTTCAATGCCCTGTGCATCGCGATTCGCGAGCAGTTCCGCTGCCCGCTTGATCGCCTCGAGATCAGCTCCACCTTAGGCAGAACCATCAAGAAGGCCAACGAGTCCTACGCCGATTTTGCCCATCGCTTAAGCACCATAGCTGCTACGATGAACGACGGTGAAGAGACCAAAGCGACTGCAGAAGACGCGCTATCAAGGTTCATCAAGAACGCGTGGCCGCAGCATCGTGCTTCTCTACTCAGCTGCATTAAAACGCAGTCGAACAATCCCTGGCATGAAATGGAGGAAGCCGTAAAGTACCTCGCAAAGATTGCTGGCCATGATGGGAGAAGACAACTGTCCAGCGCACCCCCCAATTTTCCGCGCGACAAAGTGGGGAGAATGAAGCGAAATGACCATAGTCCTCCTGAGATCAGTGGCCGTCGGTCCAAGGCACCGCGACGCGACTACTCAAACGCCGTGTGCGGCGTCTGCCAACGGCGAGGCCACACCACAGGATACCACGACCAGTGGTCCACCAGACAAGGCACCGTGGTGCAAGCCCGCCTGGCCAGAATCGCTACCATACCGAGTCGACAAAGATTATCTTATACTACAGTCACGAAAAATCATGAAGAGGGAAAATCACAGCAAGCTCCAGATCCGGGCGCTGCAGAGCCCGTCGAGGACCACGACTGGGAGGACCACGAATGAAGACCACGGGCACTGCTGGGGAGAGAGCACTTTATAACTGACCCAGGTATACCCAACAGTGCCCCTGTGATCGACTCAGGTGCGTCTTTCCACATGGGAAGCTGCGCGGACATTCACGACGCCGAACCGTGCGGCGAACACGTTATCCAGGTGGCGGACGAGCGCACATTAATTGCAACCGCACGTGGTAGCCTGCGACTGGACAACGGCACCGTTCTCCACGATGTCGTAGTCGTGCCAGGAATAACCCGCACACTCATCTCAGTGGCGGCATTGTTTAAAGACGGCATGCACGTAAGCTTCAGTGGGCACAAGTGTGAAGTATTCGGGAGACTGCTCTTCTCTGGAGTGGTTCGAGGTGGTATTTACGAGCTGCAAGGAGGCACCAGCCGGTCGGCGGCAGCATCTGCACTGGTCGCCCAAGCGCCGAAATACAGCAAAAATGACTTAAGGCACTGGCATCAGCGACTCGCTCACCTAAACTACAACTCTATCCTGGAACTGGAGAACTCGGGCAAGGTGAAGGGTCTAAAAATAGTTGGCCCTCGTGTACTTAACGACAAATGCGAGGCGTGTGCATTAAGCAAAGTAACGGCTCGCTCCGCGCCCAAGAAAGCAACTCGCCCACTCTCAACTAAAGACGAGGTGTGCCACGCAGATCTCGCTGGCCCAATGCAGAGAAGTATCCACGGTAATCATTACTTCCTCGCTCTGAAGTGGATTGGATTTACGCATATCTCCTTCCTACGAAACAAGTCAGACGCTGCTGCAGCTTTTGAGGATTACCTTGTAATCGTCAACCGCCGGTCCGACAATCAGCCACATTCAATCAAGGTCCTGAGGTCAGACAATGGAGGAGAGTTCGAGGGTACGGCCTTCCAAAGTGTGTGCTCAGCGGCTGGTATAGAGCGTGAATACTCAGAGCCCCATGCTCACTACCAGAACGGGGTGGTGGAACGCGCAAATCGGACGATCTCGGAGACGGCAAGAACGCTTTAAGTACATTCCGGGTTGCCTCACAACCTCTGGGAGTACGCTGCCCGCCATGCAGTATACGTCCGAAACCGAGTCCTTTCCCGCAGCTATCCAAATGCAACTCCGTATGAGCGCTATTATGGCCACGCTCCCGATGTCAGCCAGCTTCACGTCTTCGGAGAGCGCGTTGTGGCGAAGATCCCTCGCTCAAAGAGAAATACTCGATACAAGTTTAGAGAGCGAGGCAAGGCCGGTGTATTCGTCGGGCACGACAATGAGCGCAAAGGTTACTTCATATACTTTAGTGCCGGTGGCCCACGCATTCAGCGGACGTGCGACGTCGTCTTCATGCAAAACTTTCCCACATTTGCTGAAAACCCTCCAGACACTACTTTACGTACGTTCATCGAGCCACTTAGAGCTGAGACGGATTCGCGGGGAATGCAAGCAGCGAAACCCACCGCGGCAGTGCCAGCATTACGAGGAAGCCGCCCCATGAGACCTGCTGTAATCGAAACCTTTGCACGGGGAAGCCGCCTTACTGGGCCTGCTGTGACCGATACTCTCACACGGGGAAGCCGCCTTACGGGGCCTGCTGTGACCGAACCTTCAATACGGGGAAGCCGCCCCACGGGGCCTGCTGTGACCGACCCACAATCTGCAGGTGGACCTCAAAGAGCCCTTGAAGATAGCGACTTAAGCCCAGCTCCACACGTCGTCAGAAATGCAGACGATCTGACTAACGCTGCTGTCGAACAAATTAACGGAACCTCCGAGCTTACCAGACGTCGACGGTCAGAGCGAATATCAAGTCAACTCATCGGCCACGCTCTTGCAGTCCTGTGTGAAGTTGTAAAAGAACCAATCACCCTAGCCGAGGCGAGAAGATCGCCAAACTGGCCTTTATGGGAGACCGCCATCAGGGAGGAGATCGAGTCGCTGCGAGCCAACAACACCTTCGACGTCGTCACTCCTCCGGCTGGTGCCCACGTCATCGGCTGCACGGTAAAGTTCCGGGTGAAGAGCGACGGCAATTGCAACGTCGACCGGCTGCGCGCCAGACTCTGTGCTCAAGGCTTCTCTCAAGTGTTTCTCGTCGATTATGGTGAAACCTACTCGCCTGTGGCCCGCCTAGTTTCGGTACGGATCTTCCTCGCCCTCGCCATGAGATTCGGACTTCGCGTGTGCCAATGCGATGTACCGTCCGCGTACGTGAAGGCACCGCTGGATACCGTAATCTATATGCACCAGCTCCGCGGCTTCGAGACAGGCGAGCCAGGAACGGTGTGGCGACTGAAGAAGGCGCTATATGGCCTCAAGCAAGCTGGAAAGGAGTGGCATGACGAGATAAATGCGTTCTTCATTGACTACGGATTCAGTGCTACCCGCGAAGACGCATGCGTATATGTCCTCCCTGACAACTCCGTGATGGTCCTCCTTTACGTGGACGACATCCTCATTGGATACTCAGACCAAGTGGCCATGTCGAAGCTAGTCGAGGCCCTGCGCGCCAAGTATGACGTGAAGTACCTGGGAGACATCACTTGGTTCCTCGGCATGCGCATCAAGGTCGACACCGAGGCCAACACCACGACGATCGACCAGTTCCAGTTCGCAACGGAGATCCTACAGCGTTTTGCGATGGAGAACTGCAAGCCATCCGTCCTTCCCCTAAATTCAGGTTGCTTCTTAACTTCGGGCGACGAGAAGGACAAATTGGCAGACCATATTCCCTACCGAGCCGCGGTAGGCGCCCTGCTGTACCTGAGTAGAGTTTCTCGACCAGATATATCTTTCGCAGTCAATCAAGTGGCTGCGCACGTGAATCGGCCGACGGTCTCGCACTGGACTGCCGTCAAGCAGATCTTGCGGTACGTTGCAGGTACCCTACACATGGCATTGGTCTACAAACAAGACGAAAGTGCTAAGCCAGTAGAGTTGCTCACCGACGCAGACTGGGCAAATAACACCGAGGACCGAAAATCTATCAGTGGCGTCGTCGTGCGAGTATACGGTTGTGCAGTCGCTTGGGTAACTCGGCGCCAGAGTGTTGTAGCGAAGTCGTCAACAGCTGCCGAGTTCATCGCAGCCTCGATCGGAGTTGAGGAAGCCCGATGGACACGCATGCTGTTACAGTCCTTATCTGGAAGAGCCGCCACTGCCATCGCTGCCCGCGTTGACAATCAATCCACGATAGCTCGGATCGTGAACGGTAAAAGCTCTGAAGCGCAGAAGACGGTGGACTGCATGTTTTTTGATATGAAAGATGCTTTCAAGCGAGGCGAGGTGGTCATCACTTACTGCCCTACTGAGGAAATGGTTGCCGACTTCTTGACAAAAGCTCTCAATCGGCTGCGACTCAAGAAAATGCTGGAGCTCATCGGTCTGCAAGACATCAAAAGGTAGGCAGTGTCGGTGCACATGTTGCGGGGAAGTGTTGACGTATACGCTCCTCTACTTCAACATAGTGCACTCTCAGCCTTTAGTCCAGTCTAATTCATCAATTCACTTTCCAATTCCCCACCACGACAACAGGTTAACAGCCATCATCGACACTCCCACATTATCGCGAACTTAGGAGACAGAGAACCGGACCCAGAACCCCCAACCTCCAAGAAGCACAGCACGAAGCTGGTGAAAATTGAAAACTTCACCGGCGAAGTTAAAGAAGGTTTCCTTGACGCTGGTGCCGGCGACTGGATCAAGCGCCTCAAGATCCAGATTCGACTTGGAGAAATGGTGGACGAGGCAGCTTGGCCCGACAGCATCAAGCTGATGGTCGTGGCTGCACACTTGGGAGGTGCTGCATCGACGTGGTTCATACGACGCTTTGATATGCTCCAAGGTGTGTCTTTCAATGCCCTGTGCATCGCGATTCGCGAGCAGTTCCGCTGCCCGCTTGATCGCCTCGAGATCAGCTCCACCTTAGGCAGAACCATCAAGAAGGCCAACGAGTCCTACGCCGATTTTGCCCATCGCTTAAGCACCATAGCTGCTACGATGAACGACGGTGAAGAGACCAAAGCGACTGCAGAAGACGCGCTATCAAGGTTCATCAAGAACGCGTGGCCGCAGCATCGTGCTTCTCTACTCAGCTGCATTAAAACGCAGTCGAACAATCCCTGGCATGAAATGGAGGAAGCCGTAAAGTACCTCGCAAAGATTGCTGGCCATGATGGGAGAAGACAACTGTCCAGCGCACCCCCCAATTTTCCGCGCGACAAAGTGGGGAGAATGAAGCGAAATGACCATAGTCCTCCTGAGATCAGTGGCCGTCGGTCCAAGGCACCGCGACGCGACTACTCAAACGCCGTGTGCGGCGTCTGCCAACGGCGAGGCCACACCACAGGATACCACGACCAGTGGTCCACCAGACAAGGCACCGTGGTGCAAGCCCGCCTGGCCAGAATCGCTACCATACCGAGTCGACAAAGATTATCTTATACTACAGTCACGAAAAATCATGAAGAGGGAAAATCACAGCAAGCTCCAGATCCGGGCGCTGCAGAGCCCGTCGAGGACCACGACTGGGAGGACCACGAATGAAGACCACGGGCACTGCTGGGGAGAGAGCACTTTATAACTGACCCAGGTATACCCAACAGTGCCCCTGTGATCGACTCAGGTGCGTCTTTCCACATGGGAAGCTGCGCGGACATTCACGACGCCGAACCGTGCGGCGAACACGTTATCCAGGTGGCGGACGAGCGCACATTAATTGCAACCGCACGTGGTAGCCTGCGACTGGACAACGGCACCGTTCTCCACGATGTCGTAGTCGTGCCAGGAATAACCCGCACACTCATCTCAGTGGCGGCATTGTTTAAAGACGGCATGCACGTAAGCTTCAGTGGGCACAAGTGTGAAGTATTCGGGAGACTGCTCTTCTCTGGAGTGGTTCGAGGTGGTATTTACGAGCTGCAAGGAGGCACCAGCCGGTCGGCGGCAGCATCTGCACTGGTCGCCCAAGCGCCGAAATACAGCAAAAATGACTTAAGGCACTGGCATCAGCGACTCGCTCACCTAAACTACAACTCTATCCTGGAACTGGAGAACTCGGGCAAGGTGAAGGGTCTAAAAATAGTTGGCCCTCGTGTACTTAACGACAAATGCGAGGCGTGTGCATTAAGCAAAGTAACGGCTCGCTCCGCGCCCAAGAAAGCAACTCGCCCTCAACTCTCCAAAGACGAGGTGTGCCACGCAGATCTCGCTGGCCCAATGCAGAGAAGTATCCACGGTAATCATTACTTCCTCGCTCTGAAGTGGATTGGATTTACGCATATCTCCTTCCTACGAAACAAGTCAGACGCTGCTGCAGCTTTTGAGGATTACCTTGTAATCGTCAACCGCCGGTCCGACAATCAGCCACATTCAATCAAGGTCCTGAGGTCAGACAATGGAGGAGAGTTCGAGGGTACGGCCTTCCAAAGTGTGTGCTCAGCGGCTGGTATAGAGCGTGAATACTCAGAGCCCCATGCTCACTACCAGAACGGGGTGGTGGAACGCGCAAATCGGACGATCTCGGAGACGGCAAGAACGCTTTAAGTACATTCCGGGTTGCCTCACAACCTCTGGGAGTACGCTGCCCGCCATGCAGTATACGTCCGAAACCGAGTCCTTTCCCGCAGCTATCCAAATGCAACTCCGTATGAGCGCTATTATGGCCACGCTCCCGATGTCAGCCAGCTTCACGTCTTCGGAGAGCGCGTTGTGGCGAAGATCCCTCGCTCAAAGAGAAATACTCGATACAAGTTTAGAGAGCGAGGCAAGGCCGGTGTATTCGTCGGGCACGACAATGAGCGCAAAGGTTACTTCATATACTTTAGTGCCGGTGGCCCACGCATTCAGCGGACGTGCGACGTCGTCTTCATGCAAAACTTTCCCACATTTGCTGAAAACCCTCCAGACACTACTTTACGTACGTTCATCGAGCCACTTAGAGCTGAGACGGATTCGCGGGGAATGCAAGCAGCGAAACCCACCGCGGCAGTGCCAGCATTACGAGGAAGCCGCCCCATGAGACCTGCTGTAATCGAAACCTTTGCACGGGGAAGCCGCCTTACTGGGCCTGCTGTGACCGATACTCTCACACGGGGAAGCCGCCTTACGGGGCCTGCTGTGACCGAACCTTCAATACGGGGAAGCCGCCCCACGGGGCCTGCTGTGACCGACCCACAATCTGCAGGTGGACCTCAAAGAGCCCTTGAAGATAGCGACTTAAGCCCAGCTCCACACGTCGTCAGAAATGCAGACGATCTGACTAACGCTGCTGTCGAACAAATTAACGGAACCTCCGAGCTTACCAGACGTCGACGGTCAGAGCGAATATCAAGTCAACTCATCGGCCACGCTCTTGCAGTCCTGTGTGAAGTTGTAAAAGAACCAATCACCCTAGCCGAGGCGAGAAGATCGCCAAACTGGCCTTTATGGGAGACCGCCATCAGGGAGGAGATCGAGTCGCTGCGAGCCAACAACACCTTCGACGTCGTCACTCCTCCGGCTGGTGCCCACGTCATCGGCTGCACGGTAAAGTTCCGGGTGAAGAGCGACGGCAATTGCAACGTCGACCGGCTGCGCGCCAGACTCTGTGCTCAAGGCTTCTCTCAAGTGTTTCTCGTCGATTATGGTGAAACCTACTCGCCTGTGGCCCGCCTAGTTTCGGTACGGATCTTCCTCGCCCTCGCCATGAGATTCGGACTTCGCGTGTGCCAATGCGATGTACCGTCCGCGTACGTGAAGGCACCGCTGGATACCGTAATCTATATGCACCAGCTCCGCGGCTTCGAGACAGGCGAGCCAGGAACGGTGTGGCGACTGAAGAAGGCGCTATATGGCCTCAAGCAAGCTGGAAAGGAGTGGCATGACGAGATAAATGCGTTCTTCATTGACTACGGATTCAGTGCTACCCGCGAAGACGCATGCGTATATGTCCTCCCTGACAACTCCGTGATGGTCCTCCTTTACGTGGACGACATCCTCATTGGATACTCAGACCAAGTGGCCATGTCGAAGCTAGTCGAGGCCCTGCGCGCCAAGTATGACGTGAAGTACCTGGGAGACATCACTTGGTTCCTCGGCATGCGCATCAAGGTCGACACCGAGGCCAACACCACGACGATCGACCAGTTCCAGTTCGCAACGGAGATCCTACAGCGTTTTGCGATGGAGAACTGCAAGCCATCCGTCCTTCCCCTAAATTCAGGTTGCTTCTTAACTTCGGGCGACGAGAAGGACAAATTGGCAGACCATATTCCCTACCGAGCCGCGGTAGGCGCCCTGCTGTACCTGAGTAGAGTTTCTCGACCAGATATATCTTTCGCAGTCAATCAAGTGGCTGCGCACGTGAATCGGCCGACGGTCTCGCACTGGACTGCCGTCAAGCAGATCTTGCGGTACGTTGCAGGTACCCTACACATGGCATTGGTCTACAAACAAGACGAAAGTGCTAAGCCAGTAGAGTTGCTCACCGACGCAGACTGGGCAAATAACACCGAGGACCGAAAATCTATCAGTGGCGTCGTCGTGCGAGTATACGGTTGTGCAGTCGCTTGGGTAACTCGGCGCCAGAGTGTTGTAGCGAAGTCGTCAACAGCTGCCGAGTTCATCGCAGCCTCGATCGGAGTTGAGGAAGCCCGATGGACACGCATGCTGTTACAGTCCTTATCTGGAAGAGCCGCCACTGCCATCGCTGCCCGCGTTGACAATCAATCCACGATAGCTCGGATCGTGAACGGTAAAAGCTCTGAAGCGCAGAAGACGGTGGACTGCATGTTTTTTGATATGAAAGATGCTTTCAAGCGAGGCGAGGTGGTCATCACTTACTGCCCTACTGAGGAAATGGTTGCCGACTTCTTGACAAAAGCTCTCAATCGGCTGCGACTCAAGAAAATGCTGGAGCTCATCGGTCTGCAAGACATCAAAAGGTAGGCAGTGTCGGTGCACATGTTGCGGGGAAGTGTTGACGTATACGCTCCTCTACTTCAACATAGTGCACTCTCAGCCTTTAGTCCAGTCTAATTCATCAATTCACTTTCCAATTCCCCACCACGACAACATAATGCCCACGCTCAGGCCAAGCCTCGGCGTGCGGCAGACGCTTGTGCGAAGCTGGGTTGCACAAACTCTGAGTCGTCTGCAGTGTGCGCTGCGATCGTGCGGCCAGCTTTTCCACGATAAGGCGACTTCCATCCGGTTGTCGAGCAGCGAATTGTACGCGGCGATGCAGCGAGTTGTCTGCCAAGCTTTCGCCCAGACAATGTCTGCGAGTCTACGAAGTGAGTCACGCTCCTGAGAAGCGACGCGATGAGCGGGGCATCCTGAAATTTTTCATGCGCAGGGATCTCAAAGTGAATTTACTGAAATCTTAATATATTTTTGATTTAATTTTGAAAGAAAATAACTTACATTATGGGAAGGACACAGCTTGAAAATGTATTTATGGATTTGTGTATTCCTTCACGAGAGTTAAGAGCGCTGTCCAAATTGAAAAGTGATCTTTTTTCTCACCTATTTTTTTTTGTGAAGTAGCGCTAAGAAAAACGAGGTGCCGCAGACGCTTCATTTTAAAGCGGTAAAAAGAAAGAGGCTCGCCACCTATTTCTTTCGAGTCGCGCTTCATTTTTTAGTGTTGAAGTGACGCGTCGAGTGCGGAATGGAGGAAGCTTTCTGCGCGGAGCAAAGCGTGCATTTACACACAAGCGTCGCGGAGGGCGTCACGGAGAGCGTCGCGGAGGGTGTGATGCCGATGGCCATTGACTCTGGTGCGTCTAATCGTCATGATCCTACTTGATGCTTGCTTTAACTGGGATGATCCCGTCATTGTGCTAGAAAACAACAACTATGAAGCAAATACGACGCTGGCAAGAGAACTAGGGGCTGTCCTGGGGTGTACGTATTCCGACAAGGAAGACAGACCACTTTTGTTCAGCATAGAAGGTGGTGGCGAGAGAAGATTGTCGAGTAGCTCATCAACACGGAGCCAACTCGCAGACTACAGTGCCTCTCGCTACGCTGGAATGACACAGCTGCGTGGAGATCTTGATGAAGCTGCTGATGGCATGGACGACGAGGAAGGAGACCATTTCGTTGACCTGAAATGTGTGGACCGTGGCTTCCCACTTTGCACGCATCATCTTCGTGTCTGTTGTCGACACTGCAAATTTCTTCAGCACACGCGGGTTTTTGTAGCGAGTCTCGATTGCTAGCGCTGTCAGCGCGACCGTCCAGCGCATCGATGGGGCTGAGGTCTTAGATTTCTTCGGAGCAGATGTCTTCTTAGCAGGAGCGCTCTTCTTGGGAGCTGCCTTCTTCGTCTTTTTGTAGGCAGTCTTCTTCTTGAAAACAGCGTTCTTCTTGATCGGGATGCTCGTACGTGATGCTCTCACGTTAACTTGATCGGAGGCCAGTCGAGCTTTCTTTGTCGGTGGGCCTTCAGTAGCTTCGCTTGACGATTGCTGAGAGTCTTCCCCGGAGGCTTCAGACCACAGCACTGGATCCATTTCCTTCCCACGGATCACCACGAGTCTTTCAGACAAGCCTGCAATTGGAGGGGTCTCTTCACTTGCCAAAGCGTTGCTGCACTCCTGTGTAGACATAGCGTGCTCCAGCTGGCCGTCTTTTTTCAGCAATGCGCGTGCGGAATTGAAGTGCAAGGGAAACAACCTATCAAAATGATTGTATGAATTTAAATAGGTTTGGTGGAGTAAATTTGGCGGAGCCAATTTCTCATTTGGACATGCGACGATTTATTTGGCCTCATTTTTTTCTTTGCAGAAAAAAAGTTGTCGGGGGAAAATTAATCACTTTTTCTATTCGGACAACGCTCTAACGCGCTTGTTGGGCAGCCACCAGACATTCGCTGGCTCTGAGATGTCTGCAACCGGTGCCACCGACGCACACACCTCAAACTACCAGCTCTCGCAACCTTAGCCACGTAACTGACGCTTCTTTGAACAACGCTCAAGCCCCCCAAAGCCATTAATTGATCACGTTTTGATAGTAATTTGCCACAGCTGCAGCACAAGTTATTTATTTGCAGATTTTCGATCCTCTAATTAGAATACTACTGTACCGCTATTATCATTAGACGGAGAAATCCGTTTAAAATTTAAATTAGATTTTGAGGAACCCTGGTTCTTCATGTCCTTTGCCACTAGCAAATTGCCAGAAAAAAAAACACTTCGACCACCGTTTACAGCAGCATTGGAAGGACAGAAGCACATTGAAGGTCTGGGAATACACTGATACCTCCTCGAGGTGGTTGATTGCGCTTACAGCCTTATGCTGACGCGCTCAAGTTGAAGACGATCTTGATCTTATTATCTTAACACTTATTAATAATAAAGTAATACAGTACGTATTCACTTTCAATTGGATTATTTAACGCACCCAATATCGTTGGCGACCATAAGCGATGAAGACGGAGCCATCGGCGCCGCGTGTGCTCGAGCTGCTGGCGCCACGCTTCGCCGACTTGAGCGGCGTATCCGGCAGCCTCCCCGTGTCACTTGATCTGTCCGCTTCCTTGGACGTGCAATTGGTCTTCTGGGAGCGAGAAGGGGTCACCAAAGAGCTCGAGTGCGTCAACGTGGACGAAGGCTGTCCGCGCTGCAAATTTGAAGCTTTCTTGCGTGGTCTAGTGATCCTTAAGCGGCGTGGCGTCCTACATATCAATGGAGCGTATGCAATGGACCCAACGGGGAGAAATTTTGCCAGATTGCGACTTCAGATCGAGGGGATGCACGAAGTTGCAGCAGTCTCGAAGCTCGACGAGTTTGACTTTGTCAAGTGCCATCTCGATAATTACAACAACACTGGAGATTGCGTGACGGAGGATGAGAAAATTGAAGCAGCAAGACGCAGCAAGTGCCACGTCATGGGGTGCAAGCTGCATCGCTGGCAGACACCTCGGACCCAAGTGACACCGGAGAGAACGCCAAGAGCTGCGCCGCCCAGCTCGAACTGGGATCAACGGCGGTCCGGTTTGGATTCACCCAGCCGTGTGCCAGTGAAAAGGGAGAGTCCGGTGTCCTCTCCAGCTTCGCCACTCTCACTACAATCCCCCGTAAGTGCCCCATCGCCGGCGCCGAGCGTCGTCGAGTATGCTGTTTCTCTTAAAGACGAGGAGCCTGTGTTGTGTGAGCCTGCACCGCACCGGAGGCTGAATCTCCCTGATGTTTTCCACAGTTTGATGGCTCGTATTGAGGCTGAGCCGTCGGATTTGTGGAGTGCCGATGTTGTAGGACTGGATTTGACGTTATACGAACATCAAAGACGAGGATTGAGCTGGATGATGAAAAGAGAGAGTGCGGTATTGTGGGATACGCTGTTGCTCCACCCGTTCAGTGTTCCCGGCAGAGATAGTGATAGTGACGTGGAGTTGGAGACAGAGTTTAGTGAGACCGCTTACGACGCTTGCGGTGGGATGCTCTGCGATGAGCCTGGACTGGGTAAAACTATCACGATGCTGGCTCTGATCCTCCTGACAAGAGGACAGTGGACATCAAATTTGCCCGCTCGAGTGGATCCTCCGACGTCAAGTTCAGCGAGTGTGCAGCTCCGTTCGTCGTCTCGAGGTCGCTCTCTCATAGCCGAAGACTTGGTGAGCTCACGTGCGACCCTCGTTGTGGCTCCAGACGCGCTGGTTGAACACTGGGCGGAGCAGATTGACATGCACGTGGCGCATCAAGGGCTGAAATTTTATGTGGACAGAGCAGAAAAAATACAAGAAGCGCTGCCAAGAAGTAAGAAATTGGCAAAGTACGATGTCGTAATTGTGTCATTCTCTCGGATGGCCAAGGAGTGGAAGCTTCATCGACCTGCATCGGCAATGGAAAGGCACAACATCTCACGATATGGCTTTGAAGATCAACCGGATCGATACGTTGATGGAAGTCTCCGTGGCGACGTGTCTTCTCTACTCTTGGTGCACTGGTTGCGTATCGTCGTGGATGAAGGTCATAAGCTCGGCGGTCGAGCCCCCACGCAGCTGATGCAAATGTCACGCCTGCTGTGTGCAGAGCGACGATGGGTGATGACAGGAACGCCGTCGCCAAACACTTTGCAGTCGGCAGACCTTCAGTATATCCATGGGCTTCTGGTTTTCCTACGCAGTCAGCCGTACGGCCGACCTGATGGACATGCATGGTCAAAGGCGATCGCTCGTCCTTTCCAGAGGAACGAAGTAACGGGGTTCTATCGCCTTCAGCATCTCCTCAGTCGGATAATGATCCGACATACCAAGGAATCCATCCGTGACTTCCTCCCACGCCCGATCCGTCACACGGTTGTCGTTGATCCAAGTCCGAGCGAGTTCAAGCTGTATAACGCCATCGCGGAAAATGTTCGGGCAGGTCTGGTCATAACGACCATCGATTTACCGAAAAGCTCCTCTCACACACCGGGCGACGTCCACCCGGACAGTCTTTTGCATCGCAAGAACCACCAAGGCGCAGGACACGTGGAAAGCGACCTTGCTATTGCCTTCATGGGTGGATACGCTGTCGACTGGACCGTGAAGAAGGATAAGATGAAGAAAAGCTTAGACAAATTGCGGGATGCCGGAGTGAATGAAGCTCGCATGTCGGCTGTCTCAAAGTACTTGGAGAGTGTGCTCCACAAAGAGAAGACCATTTGCAGAGAGTGTGGGCTCGAGCGGCGCTTCCTCATGGTTCTACCGTGTGGACATCTGTGCTGTGCGCACTGTGTCGAGGATATCAAGAAAGAACTCGGTGAACCTTGCTGTAACTTCTGTGGAGATCCCTATGACGAAGATGACTTCGACTTCTTGCAGCCAACTCTCACCGGTGAAATATCGGCTCGAGGGCGAGACAAAACAATCGCTAAACTGCGTGAATCGGAAGTTCCTGAGTCGAGAATCGCTACTGTGACTGGCTACATGGACTCTCGGAGAGCAAAACCGGCCATCGAGTGCATAAGTTGTCATCGACAATTACACTTGCTGTTACTTCTTCCTTGTGGCCACATGTGCTGTGCCAACTGCACGGAGAATCGCTACCAAGAGGCAGGACCGAGCTGTTGCCTTTGCCATCAGCCGTATTCCCGCCAGGGGTTCAAGTCGCTGCAGCCTGGAATTCACGCCGAGGCGCTGGACGACCACGACCAACGGAGAAAGAAAGTGTCAATCAAAAAGAAGCGCAAGCGCGTTGGTCAGCCAACCAAGAAGACAGTTAGGCTGGTGAACGTCAAGCGAGACTTTTGGAAGATTGAGTCAAGTAAAATATTCTACATGGCGTCTAGAATTCGAGAGTTGATGAAGGAGTTCGAGCAGCCTTCGCATGGTCGACGACGCGAGCTCAAGGTGATAATCTTCTCGCAGATACGTGAGAGTATCTGGCGAACTAAAGTCGCGTTCGAGCAACAGGACATCCCCACTGCCGACTTCATCGCGCTTATCAATCCTCGCAAGCGCATTGAAAACTTGGAGGTGTTCCGCTCTAGCCCAAATGTTCACGTACTTCTGTTGTCAAATTTGGGCTCCCACGGCTTGGATCTGTCTTTCGTTACGCATATTTTTCTACTGGAAGAAATCTGGGATAAGTCTGTAGAACAGCAAGTGATCAGTCGCGCACATCGAATGGGAGCAACGCACTCGGTTGTGGTGGAGCAGCTATGGATGAGAGGGACGGTGGAATGCCAACTGACATCCGTCAATCAGCAGCTCTTTGAAGGAGAAGGACCTGAAGAAGATTGCGAGACGGGACAACATCAACCTACAAGAGAAGAGGTTCAAGAAGCGTCAAGCACCGGCAAAAGCAATTTCCAGGCCATGAAGATGTCGTATCTCCTCAACAACTTGCGGGTTCTGCCCGATGATGTGGCTGCAAAAGACGGCGAAGTGCGCTTCTCCGTTTTGGATGAGAATGAAGCCGCAATTCGGCAGGGAGTGCACACCATCTCAGAGTCGGGAGACGTGACAACCGTGTCAACCATGCCAATATCGCCAAAGGAATGTACAGTGGCGTCCGCTTTTATAAATCTTAAAACAAGTACGACGTCCACCAGACAGGCTGCTCCACGGATTACTGCGAGAAAGCCGGACTATCCTCCTGACATTATCGTGATTGACGATTCTTCGTCGGATGAAGAACACAAGAGTGAGAGCGATGGTGAAGATGAAGTAAGAGTTCCGTTGCGAAGGCACTTCAACCGAGTGAAGCAGGAGCCAGAGTTTATCGAGATCAAAGACGAAGACACCGAGTCGGAAGGCTGAAGTAAATGACAAAGATCAAGTGTTCTTTCAATCAACAGCAACATGTAGTGGATGCATTAATTTCTTCGTAGTCAAATTATACAAATATTTATCAGCCGTAGTTTTGCGTGCTGAAACTTGAGCAAATCGTGTCAAAACTTTTTTTATCTCACTCCCCACCACGTGAACGATGCTGGCAGGACGTATGCGCGAAGAAGGTCGCTCGAAAACTGCCCGATGAAAATCAGCGTCATCGTGACGAACGCCACTACCGTCAGGTGCCAATTCGAAAACACTTCTAACGTAGAGAGAGTCTCGGCAGCCACAAAGCTGAAAGGGTCCCGCTGGATCATGTCGTAAACGCCTCTAGGCACTTCGACGCGCTCGATCGCAAAATCCTCATTGCGCGTGATGGTAATTCCCAAAGAGCTCTACAGTAAGCAACGTCATGTTAGCTTTGAGACCATCATGTAGAATATTAGAACTGCAATACCTTGTCAGGCATGTGGCGAAAGACGTCGAAGGCAACATCTCCAGCGGTAAGCCTATGCGCAACAAAGTGCAACAAACTTTAGACAATCAAACCATGTCAACACACGTGATGAAGCTGTTGCTCACGAGACGAGCGCGCTGTCGTTCACTTCGCCTTCATTGATCAATTGTGGGAGGCTCTGCTTCCGAATCCAGACGGCATTGAGGTATACCCACTTGAGTGCGCGGTTGACTTCGTTACTAGACGTCAGCACTTGAGCTGGGTCTCTGCTGAAGTAAAAGCACACATGCAGAACTCGTGAGTACATCCTGCCCCAATGTGACGGCTTTGCTTCAACACACACCTGGCTCCAACGATTTTGGGCAGCACAAGCGTAATGGCTTCACACACGAGCGATCGGGCACGGTTTCCCATCCGATGGCTGATGTTATGAGCTCGAGAGCGTTCGCGATGGTCTCGAATTGTCCGCCTCAGGCTTGCGTGCAACCAAAAGCGAGCTGACTCGGCTTTCAGCATGTTGTTGATCTTGTGGCATGTGGCTCGCGCCACTAAAAGGTCTTCAGCAGTCAGGAAATGCGCTACTTCAAACTGAACTTCGTAAGGGAGGTTGAGAAACGTGCTGTCTCTTTGAGGGCTGCAACCAGAAGCATACACAGTCAGGTTAGCGTCGTAGCCCCACATAGTTCCTCACTACATGTCCACTTACTCTTGTGCCAGTCTGGCTGATACACCTGCTACCAAGCGACGTTCCGCTTCAGCAACGTACTCCACTGTAAGCTCTCCACAAACGCACGCCGTAATTCCAGTCGTGGTGCCAAACTGAATGGCGATAAGGAGATCTCCAGGCCACAAGAAATCGTAGGATAGGTACCAGCCGCTGCAGAGCGAAGCCACTTCCATCCACGAACGGCGCGTGTGAGTGGCGAAATTCGCCCTAAAGTACAATATACGCTCCTGAAGAATCATGCCGACCTTGCGCGTAGGTTTCCAGATAACGAACATGTCTCCAACAAGAGCAAAAATGACGCCACTGGTGGTGGCCAGGACGAATGCCACCTCGATGCTGCGGAGATGCGTGTAAATAATATTGAAAGCCACAGCACCGACCAGGCCCAGCAGACTCATCACAGGGAGGGGCAGGATCTGCGTCTTCTCCGCCTCGTGTCTATCTGCTTCTGTACAGAGCAACGTAATTGATGAATGTCAGTTAAGTTGTCTTACAAGATTATAAGCAACCCACAACTTACCGTTCAGCGGCATGGCTCGCGCACAGTTTCGAAGTTGCTCTCCGCCCAGCGTCACGAGCATTCCAGACAAAATACCGACCTGGACTGCAACGACTAAGTCGTGGTAGATCGCGTAGCTGCCATAGATAACGCCCATGAAGCAGCCGAACTCGACAAAAGAGCGTACTGGGTACTCTCTCCAGTTTTGGTTCACATTAATAAATCGATCCTGCAAGATCACACCTGCCCATCGAGTTGGCTTGAACAACACCAGCATGTCAGCGAAACACAGGAAGGCGATTCCAGCGATAGTGGCCAGAAGCACGGTGACTTCGAGGCTGCGCATGTTCTCAAAGATCCACTGAAAGGTGCCCGACCCAATGTACGCAAACAATAGCATAATGGGAAGCGGTCGGGCACGATTGGACTTAGCATTACTGGCACTGGGAGTTCCTATGGGAGACATCGGTGCAGCAAGCACCTCTTCGTCAGCGAGTAGACCCTGTCCCCATGGAATCAATTTCGACCGGTTTTTTCGAAAATATTCACCTGACAGCGTGACTGCAATTCCAGAGAAGGTGCCAAGTTGAAGCGCCAACACGAGATCATCGTATAGTGCGAACGACCCGCAGATAACTGCAAACCATGTGAAAAGCTCCAAGAACGAGCGTAAGGGCTCCAATTGCCAATTCTCCTTGGCGTTTGTAACTCGCCGTTGCAACAACAAGCCCACCTCACGAGTGGGTTCCCACATCAGGAACAATTCGCTTGCTGCCAGAAAGAAAATTCCAGCAAACGACGCGAGACAGAACGCCGCCTCGATACTGTCAAAGTAGTGGTAGATGGAGAGCAGAGAGACCATAGACGCATAGGTGATCAGAAACAGACAGAACAGCAGCGCACATGTTGCTGTTAGCTGCATACGCATGTGCGTTCCAACCGTCAGCTCGAGACGCGAGCACACCCAGTGGCCCCCGACCGATACGACAATTCCCGAAAGTGCAGCAAGTGTGAGCGAGCTGAAAACTGTCGAGGAAGCTGCGAACGTCCCAACGAAAACGCCAACAAACACCAGCGTCTCGACAAACATGTGAAGCGGAAAGACAACCCACTTGTTCTTGAGCTGCTTCACTCCAGTGTCGAGCAGTGCCGCAGGATGCAGCTCGTACGGAGCTGGACTCGTCAAGTATCCTACCGACGCTGACATCACAACATTGATTGCCGAATACTGCGAAAGTGACAGCGAGAGCCTGTCCTGGTTAATCACAGCGAAGAACGTCGAGCACATATCCAGTGTCGACACCACCATGATGCCCACAAACGTCCATTTGACTCGTTTGTACAGATGGGGATATCGCTCTTTCACGAAGCTCAGAGCACGATCCGACCACGACTGCAGCGTGTCACTAGGACAAACTTTACTCACTGTCGACTCTGCAGGAATATCAATCATTTGTGGCGAAGCGCACGAGATCTCTTGCAGTTGAGCTCCATCATTTACTTCAATATCATCCCAGCATTCACGAGAAAAAGCGATACAGAAGGCCGACAGTCCACAAGAAAACAAAACTCCTGGTAGCCCATAAGAGACCTTGCGAGCGATGAGTGTGATGAGGCCAACACAAAACCTGGCTGCCAGTCGTCTAGCAGTGCGTGTCAGCTCCCTCAAAGACGGTTTCCTGCCGGACAGTGCGAGCAGCGTAAGCGTGGTCGCAGCCACCGCGATAAAACTCAGCATCAGCGTCAAAGAACTTGATGGAACATTGGCTGCACGCACAATCGCTGCATACACTTGGAAGAGGAAATAGAGCATCATCACGACCACAGGAATGAGCTTCACCCAGTGGTCAGCGGGCATCTCCACAGCAGCCTGTGGGCTCGGCGGACCCACGAACCTCGGCCGACTGGCTGAGGCCAAGAGCTCACCACTGAGAATAAGAAGAACGCCACAGCACGTGCCAAGCTGCAGCGAGAGCAGCATATCCTTCGTCGTGCTGTAGTACAACGTCGTTGCACCAAACGTTCCTGTCACCTCAACAAGTGATCGCAGCGGATGCCGTTCCCAGTTCTTTCTAGCGCCCACAATTCGTCCCTGGAGTACAATGCCAGCTCGCCGAGTGGGTGCGCAGAGTAGCAGCAGTTCACTGGCAAGGATGAGCGACGCGCCGACGAGCGTAATGAGCAGGTAGTTGAACACGAGTTGGTCCACCGACTGGAACTGCTGCATTTCCTCATCAACGTCCTGTCCGAACACGTAGGAGTGCAGCTTGCTCCCGGTGTCGGATATAATGTACCCCACACAGACATACGACAGCGCGACCTTGAGCCACACCATGCCTCCGATGCCTCTCATCTGCTGCGGGTCCAATCTCGTCTCCAAGAGGTGCAAAGATGCCGCCAGGAAGTCGCTCACGAAAGCCAGCAGTGCCGCCGCTACTGCTCCCACCGCTATGGCGATGCAGCCCGAGTGCGACGCCGTATACAGAGACAAAACGCTCGCCATCCACGTACAAACCTCAAGGAACAATCGGCGCTTCTCATGAGGCCACGAGCGCGGGTTGGAGCGGTCTAGTAGCAGCTCACTGACGCGTTTGGTCCCTGGAAGTCTTCTCAGCACGTGGCAAATACTCAGGTAGCAGGCGCCCGCACTCGAGACTAGCAGAGTGCCGCCGATCACGTCGTGCACTCGAGGCGACAGTCCTCCACGTGCGAGAGCGAGCCACGCAGTCAACACTAGGCTTACTTCCAGCGCCAGCACACCAAGACTCTGCGAGCGACTCATGCGCCGCTCCGTGGGCTGCACGGATGATAGCTTCAAGGTGGAGACGAGCAAGTCGCCCAGCTCGTAGGTGGGCGCGCTGCGGTCGCGCACTTTGGGCCACGACGCCGTTGCCAACGCCGTGGCCGGAGATGCGCGTATGGACGTCGTCCTGGACGCGTCTGGAGAAGAGGCAGGTGAGTTGCTGAGGCAGGTGGGTCGCTTCCTGCCGCGAACGTTGTTATGGAAGGCACACTGAGCAGGTACCTTACTGCGACTGTCTTGGGTTAAGGAGTACCGGTAAGGCTGGGTGGTGAGATAGGTCTCGTTGAATCTGATACATCGCGTGTTTGGGGAGGGGTGAAAGCTAAGAAATAACCGACGATTAAGAGGAGGAATCATCTGGCGTAGCTGTCCGAAGGATGAAGTGAATTTGCTTGACGCATTGCTGTCCCGTCATCACTTCCCCGTCTTTGGCAGGATTCGCTCGACGATATCCGCGACATCCACCAACGCGTCACGCGGAGGAAGTTTCCTAAGGCCGGGGAGGAGATCTTGCTGCTTCTGTGGTCCAATTTCGGCGTGCAAAGATTACAAAGATTACCTCAGCGCGACAACGAGTCGCTGTGCAGACTGCTCTCACTCTGCGGTCAGACTCGGTGTGGACCTCACAGAGACCATGTTGAAGGTTCAGCTACGAGCTGGCAATTAGGACAAACACGACTAGCCCCATCAGCTGATTATTCGATCCACGACGTTATCCCAACTAAGTAGCCGCTGTCCATATGAGCTTGCTCTGTCAAAGGATCTCTGGCAAGGATACCAAGGACAGACACAGGGTGGAGAAATTACGACACGAGCTTAAACACGAAATAATCTTCGATGAGTTTAGTCCTTGCCAGCTTCTTCTGTCTCTGCGATGCTCGACGAGGAAGCATTGGGATATACTCGACACATACCGGAGAAGGAAGATCCACGGTGCTTATTTAAGCCGCCAGCTCCACGCTCTTGCCGCTGGCCTTCGACCACTTGAGCAGCGCTTCCAGCATCACGTTGGGGTCGGCGTCGCCCTCCACGAGGATCTGCTGCTTCTCCACATCGCACTTGACGTCCGTCACGCCTGTTAACAGCCAAGAAGAAAGAAGGGGGCAAGGAAATCAGCATTGCATCAAGAGCAAGCGAATCAGGAGTGAGGACGCACCTTCGATCTTGCTGAGGATGCGCGTGCAAGCGCTGGAGCATCCATCGCATGTCATGCCCACCTTGAATTCGGTCACCTTTACCATGCTTGTTGCTTTTCAGGGGCTTCTTGAGGCTCGCTCGGTGAATTCAGCTGTGCGATAGTCCGACACGTGCCTTCGATCGGGATGCCAGGAAACGTATGCTACTTCGAAGTATAAACTTTTGCTAGTACCGGTATCGGCATTGCCCAAACCCGTGTAGAACCCGGATGGCAAAATGTTCACGTAACGTTACGCAATCTACTGTCTGTGAGTGAGCCTAAGACAGCAAGAGCAAGAAAGGGTTTACAGACGAACAGTTATTAATATGATAGTGACGATGGAAACATAGCATCATTACTGAATGGGTGTTGAAGCAGTTTCTCATTCGACTTTTACTCGAAGTTGGAGGCGCACAGCATAATTTGTGCTACTTACTAGCTTCAAGTCTTGAAGTGCACTAAGCTTATTAAAAAGCCTGGGTGAAATTGCTTATGGGAAATGGACGATAAAATTCACCGAATAATACATGAAGTAGTGGGAAAAATTCTAGAGATACCGTAAAAGTGTAGACTCTAAGTGTGGTTTCCGGTATGCCGAAATGTGGGATCGGTAATTCGATCTGAGACATGTATTTCAAATATTCAAAGAAATCGAATTTATAAAAATTTGAGTGCCATTCATTTGTAAGAAGGATTCGCGTGGGGAAGAGTGAATGGTACGGAAACTTGTTCCGTTTGTTTGACTGCCTATACTGACGTGTGACGTGCTGGGGCTATACGGCAGAGTGAACGCGAAGAAGATCCCGATGGGCAGGTGGAGCGGGGTCACATCCTTCTCCAAGGTCGAGATCGTCTATTAAACCTTCGCGCTAGCCGCGAGAACCTCGAGAGAACCAGAGAGCTGCCAAATTCTCAGCCGCTCCGGCAAGCGACGCAATCTGCTGCGATAAAGCTAGTGGAGGAAGTTCTGAACGAAGAGGCCGTGGAGGCTCAGGTACAGCAAATGCGTGCGGAGTACGCAGCAAAGCACGGGCCTTCGAAAATGATGCCAAGGGAGCGGGCTACGGCACCACCGCAACGTCATAGGAATCGCATTAGCCAGCGCGATTGCCGACAAGGACGTTTCTCCGAGAATGAGGTGGTGGAAGAAGATGAAGAAACGCGGCTACAAAAATCATGTCGTTCGCCAGTTGATGATGTAGCTGCAGCGCGACAGTTTTTCGAGCTGAGTGGCTCGTCATCAGACGAAAGCTCGCCCGTACCTTTTGTCGCCACACAATTGCCGCTACTTGGAAGCGAACTGAAGTATCTGACGGATAATACGGTGCTGGAAGCCCCAGATCGGGCCCAATTTGAGAAATCTAAAGACTCACAATTCGAGAAACCCGATGAAGCACAGTTCGGGATACGTGAAAGCGCGCACTTCGGGATACCTGATAGCAAACATTTCGAGAATTCAGATGACGTCAATTTGGATATACCGGAAAACTACGGCAACTGCAGCGACGGTGTTTTGAACGGCTTCCCTTCGAGGTGGAGCTCTTGGAAACAATTTCATGACGGACTTAAATCGTTTAGTGCCCAGACCAACCAGTGTTTTATTATTCGATCGTCACAGACCGTGAAAAAAAGGAATATGCAGATGAATGACGGTATTCGACACTTTCCAATTGCATGGAAGCATTACTTCAAAACGCTAGTGTGTACGCACGGACACAAGCAACGACCACGCGGCAAAGGAATCCGAGTCCACAGATCGGTGCGCTACACAGGTTGTACCGCGAAGGTACACGCTCTGTTATCGAGTATGGGAACACGACACTACATTTACGTTCGCAGTTCTGGCACTCACAACCACAACCTGAGTAGCACGCTATGGGACTATTACGCAGCCAATCGAACAATTCAAGATCCCGCGCTACTCGCCACAGTTTCTGACATGCGCGCTGCTGGTTCCTCGCCTAAAGGCATTCTTGCTTGGATCCGCAAACAGACAGGTTATCTACGTAGAGGCTGACTAATTCCACAAATTACTTAATGCTTTTGTGTGTGATTTTATTTACATATAGGGAAGAAAACGAAGCTCAAAGATGTGCATAACATGCTGCAGGAGCTTAAACATGCAGCAAAGGGATCAACTACAGACGTTGAAAGAACCGAAAGCGTGCTACGTGAGTTTACCAAGCAGGACGAGGGGAACACGGCAAAGATATTCGTGGACACCACCAGAGAGGTGGCTGTAGCGGTGGTCTTTCAATCGTCTGGGATGAAAAGACTTTTCGAAGCTTTTCCTGAAGTTGTAATGGTAGATACAACTCACGACACAAACACGAACGCATACAAGCTTTTCAGCTTTGTTGTGCATGACTGTTTTGGAAAGGTACACTAGTAATGTTTATATGGAATCATTTCGACAGTTAACGAACCTATTTGATGTTTGCGTAGGGTCAGTACGTTCAACACGCATTGGTTGAACGGGAAACCAAAGAAAATCTCCGTCTGGTTCTCCATACATTCAGAAAGAACAATCCCGGCTACAAAAACGTGAAAGTACTTATGACAGATAAAGCTTTCCACGAGAAGGAGGTTCTAGCTGAGGTTTTCGAGGGAACTCGTCAACTACTTTGTCAGTTTCACGTGCAGCAGTGGTTCGCTAAGCAAGTGGGGAAGTTAGTTGTTGGAACTACGGAGACAAAGGCTATAATTGAGGCATCTATGGCTCAATTGATAGACGCCGCGAGTACCAGCGAGTACGATAACCAGAGAGCTTTCCTTCTGGACCTACTTGGAGGAGACACGCAACACAGGCTGTGGAAATTGTTCATTAACAACTGGGATAACATGCAAGAGCAGTGGGTCCGATATAAGCGTGGTAACATACCCCACCTTCGAAACAACACCAACAATCGGCTTGAATCAAAGTGGGGAAAGCTCAAACAGTTGATCAGATCGGACTACGGGATTGATGAGTTGGTCTCCGCGCTTATAATGATACAAGAATGGGCCGAAGACGAATACGTGGAGGAGTACAATAAGGCAGGGTCAAGACCTCCAATGGACGAGCATCAGGAGCTGGCTCATCTTGGCGTCGTTGTAAGCTCGTTCGCTTTCGATCTTGTGAAATCTGAATTCATGTACGCATCGTCGGGTGACGCTGATTACGCCTTCACAAATCACGACAACCGAGTGATCATGCAGAGTCGCCGCTCTGGAAAAAGCTACGATCTCGATTTACAGGTAAAACTATATAATTCTTTGATTTTCAGAGATTGCTAAGTGTGTACAGATCGGGATACCTAAATGTAAAACGGGCGACAACTGTACTAACGACTACCCTGCTGTTGTTTTTATAGAGCTACAAGTGCGACTGCGCGTTTGCCCAAACGCTTCTGCTCCCGTGTCATCACGCAATGTACTACAGCAAGTTAAACGGCAACGAGAGCATTCTTCCACCACTCTCTCTTATTTGCCCCCGATGGTTGCGATCCCACCCAGCGAATGACATTACGAATGGACCAGTCTTGCGGGGGAAATTCGAGTACCACAGCGTGATGGCTAAGAACAACGACAAGAAGCAATTCCCTAGTCCGACCTCGCTGCCAAAATCTGTCAAGTTTTCAAATGCAAAGATACTGGGTGAAGAAGTCGTGACGCTACTAGCGCTCCAGCCAACACCCACGTTTAGTAGGGGCATGCAATGGCTTACACTTTTCCGGGACGCAGTTCGAACTGGAACATTGGAGGATTTCGTCGGAATAACTGTCGCTCCAAACGCGCCAGGTCCTGAAACAGAACACGATGAAGCAAAGCCCGCAACGTCAAGCTCCGGCTCAAAAATGAAAGAGCAATCGAACGGAAAGCTCGGAAAACGTAAGTACGCTTTCACGAAGCCAGTGCAAAACAAAAAACTGTCAAGAAAGGCCCAGACTAAAATAACGCGTATTCAGCGAAAGATTGGCGTGCGCACCCTGGCAAAATTGTGCAAGGACCAAAAAAGCAAGCCGGCAGTGACTCCCATAATGCTCGACTGTGTACTGTCTGGAAATTATTGCTACAACGTGGTATCGGAGAAACTATCTTTGTTGGATTTACCGGTATGCGAAGTAAAGGGCAATGCCACGATTCGATTTCTCGAGGACAGACAGCGGTTAACAATTGACGATGTGACTCACCGATTACCTGCGGATAAAATAACACACGCGTTGTCAGTCCTGCCGCTAACGAACGTCGAGAAGTACGTGGCGGTGTGGGAGGAATACGGAGATGTCACCCGAGAACAACTTATGTTCCTAGAGCGATATGGAGACGCAAAAAATCAGATTGAGGATGTTGAACATACACTAGAATGGATTGAGGATGTAAAATGGAGGGCTACCGCTGTTGAAGAGGTTCCTGTCATGTTTTGGGAGCCACTTCAGGAGAGAAGGGTACGTTGACTTCTCGCACACGGTTACTGCTACGAGAAGTTATGCGAGATTGGATACGTGCTAACGTCAGTAATTTTTATCATAATACGTTTCGCAGGACTACATTCTACAGCAAATTAAGGAGTTACCCCTTCGTTTATTCTCCGTTGGAAAAGAGGCTATCGATGGATACCGTTTGCTCAGCTTTCGACGAAACCAATGGCTCAGCACGACAGCCATGATAACAACGATGAAAGTGTTGGCTGAGAAGTACACTGACGTCGGTGTGGTGAGTCCCTCCTTTCGCGAGCCGAAGGAACCCGACCGAAAGAGAATAGTCGCAAATGCTTATAAGGCATTCACACCCACCAAGAGCAAGTTGATTGGGGCGCTAAACTACGATGGAGCACACTGGGTAGCCTTCTTCATTGACGTGGGGGATCGGGTCTGCATACTCTTTGATCCACTACAAGAGAATATGAACTACGCAAAAATTAAAGCAAGCATCAAGGAAGTGGTGGAACCTCTGTTGCCTGTAAATACCGAGCTGACGTACGACAACTACACATCGTGCTTTCAGCAGGACAGCGACAACTGTGGATTGTGGTGCCTCATTGTTCTTGAGCTAAGTTTAACTGGTATGCCATGGCACAAGGGATTGTACCAGCTGGTCCCGTATCTGCGACTGCGTTTCCTGAGCCTGTGCTTGGGCTACGTTGAGGAAAAGCGATAATGCTGAGTGTGGAATCTCGTATTGAATTGCGACTTAAACTTTTCATCGTACTGCATTCATGAATGCTTCGTTTTGCTTTTGTTTCACTAAAATGTCTGCATTTACTTGCTCAACCTGTACAGTAACGTTCGTTGAGATCTACATTAACTGAATTCGCAGAATCTGCTCTATGCATTCCTAAAGAAGACCATTCTGTTGGTATACGTTTTTTAATTGCGTGGCTGCTGTGAGTGGTCTAGCCGTAAGTGTATGCGCTGTTGTTTTAAGTGCTGTAGCCGTTGCTTCGTCTCGGTAATAATGAAAATGATATCGTGTTCTGTTTTATCGCGGTGCTGTGGTATCTGCTGCTACGGTGTTGTACTGTGAAGGTGTAACTGTGAGTTCTGCAGATTTCTCTATTTTTAGAGACGTGATGTTGTTAGAGTGCAGCCCTCTTTGGCAAAGCACGGCCAAGATAAAAAACACGATCTGCTGTTTCGTGTTTTTTCCGGTATCTCTAGCAAGAGCCGAAGTAGTGGCAGGCATTATTTGCTGGTGCTGCACATTTATTACGCACCGATGTGTATCAGGTACGATTTGATCATCTCACTACAGTAGTATCAAAATGTTAAGGTGTGTTCGTCTGTAGTCTCGGCATCTGCAAACGATAGCTGCCGGGCTGACAAAGTATGACAAATTAAAAGTGTCTATATGTGTATGTGTCAATGAAATAAAGCACCAAAGCAAAGCTTTTACATCGCATCGCATCCTGGCAATTGTTGACAAGGCAAAGGTGCACTTCTGGTGTACTGTACATGTACATGTACCCAGTGGGTACGCTTAGCCTTAAATCAAGGCGGTGGATCTATGACTTTTAGGACTTTAAAAAACCGGTCGACGTATTCTCTGTAATTAATTTGTTTCCGCATCGTAACTCCGCTGCTGCTGGTGACGGTTGCAGCATCATTGGGCAAGAGCGTGGGTATGTCCATGTTCGATTGCTTCAAGACAAACTCGGTTCCTCCGTACAATGTAGTTTGTGCCCCTTTTTCATGAATGTAGCGATAAAATACATGGACATTGTTTCGCGCACAAACCATCCTCCGTTTGCAGTTTAGCTCAAGTCAGCCAGGCGCGCATATAGCGTCGATATGTCACTCATCTGGCGATGTCGTGTGCACATGGAGTTGACAATTGCATCCTGTTCACTTTCAAGAAAAACTGTGAGTGTACATGTCATGTACATATTTGTGGTACCGGTACATGTACCGGTACACGAGTTTGTGGCTGTTAGATTTTTTAATTTACAAAAATGAAAGTATTTTTATTACCGCAACGTAATGAAACGTGAACAATCAAAGTTTCAAAAAGTTGCAGGACATGGCGGCGTCCGCTGCTTCCAGTTTAGGTGTTGCAGTCGGTGTGAGCCGCACCATCGAGCTATTAGCACCTGTGTACGATGAAGTGTGTCAACACCCATCAGGTGGCGCGACGAACGTTCCAGTGATGCTGCAGCGCACGGCAGATGACTGGATCCGGCTCGTGTTTGCTGGACCCAACGTACGGAAGGATGTGGTATGCGTAAACGGAGCTAGCGGTTGCCGCTGCGACTTCGTGCGCTTTTTACGGGCTCTGCTGGTGCTTATGGAGCGACAGATCGTGGTGATGGATGCCACGTACGCCACGACGCCGCGAGTCATCGGCCAGAAACGCGTCGCGACGCTTCAGTTACGCGTGCGCGTACACGATGACGCCCAGCGCGGCACGTCTCTCAAGGACTTTGACTTCGTTCTATGCCACCTACAAGCCACTGTTCTGACCATCGTGGCACGCAACGAACAGGCGAAGAAAGAGGCTCTTAATGCTGCACTAGAGGCGGCCAAGAACACCTCGTGTCATGTTGTGGGCTGTAAACTGCACCCTTGGGATAAGGCCATTCAACCCAAGCAAAAACTTAATTTGCCCGACGTATTCCACAGCTTAACAAGCCAAATGGAGGTGGATCAGATGGAGATCCGAGACGACGCCACGTACGTGGCTCGAATGACTCGCCTGAACAAACAGGTCGTCATGACCGACCTGCCTACGAATGTGCTGCAGAATATTGTGTGTCTTATGAACGCACGCGGCCTCGCCTCTCTGAGCGGTGTATGCTCGCTGTTTCAACACATGGCCTACGAAGTGGTGCCTGGCCTGAATCTTGTGCTTTACGAGCACCAGCGGAGAGGACTGAAGTGGATGCTGCGCCGCGAAACACGGACATTGAGTTGCATCCCTCAGCCACATCCATTTATCTTATCTTCCGAATCAAATAGTGTATCGGCAACGGCGATTGATTTGATTGAAGACAGAGTTATCTCGCACCCTCATGAGACCGCAAGGGACGCGTGTGGAGGCATGTTCTGTGACGAGCCAGGGCTCGGCAAAACCATCACCATGCTGGCATTAATCCTGCGAACAAAGGGACAATCTACAGACAACACACCAGTTGATTACGGTGCGTCTACAGCTAGGCCAGGTTTACGCTCGTCCAGATCTCGACGTCGCTCCGTCAATGCAGAGGACCTGGTGAGTTCTGGAGCTTCTCTGATCGTCGCTCCAGATCCGCTGGTCGAGCACTGGAAGTACCAAGTCGAGGCGCATGTTGCACCGGGTGCCTTGCGGATATTTGTCGATCCTGGTGTTGAGTTCAAGCTGCCATTCAATTTCGATCTGGCTGAGTATGATGTTGTTATCACCTCGTTCACAAGACTGGCGCGAGAATGGAGACTTCACAGACCAACATCCGCCTTGGAAGCACGTATGCCCGAACGATATGGCTTTGAAGGTCCTCAACGGTATGCTGACGGAACTCTTCGCGGAAATGTATCTTCCCTTCTGACGGTTCACTGGTTGCGAGTCATTGTAGACGAAGGGCACAAACTGGGTGGTCAGACTCCATCGGATTTAATGCAGTTAGCTCGGTTAATTTGTGCTGAACGACGATGGGTTATGACAGGAACACCGACGCCAAACACGCTTCAGTCGGCTGATCTCCGCTACATGTATGGACTTCTCGTGTTCTTGCGCAATCGACCATACGGAAATCCGGATGGACAGGCTTGGGTGAAGGCGATTGCTCGCCCGTTCGAGCGTAACGACATTGTTGGATTCTATCGCTTGCAGCATCTGCTCAGTCGGATCATGATGCGCCACACGAAAGAATCAATCCGGGAGATATTGCCCGAACCGACCCGACGCACCGTGTTTATCGACCCCACGCCATCCGAGTACTCACAATACAACGGCATTGCCGCAGCTGTCCGTGCCAACTTGGTCATTACAAATATGGACCCGAAAACGCCTGGTCACCAGCATCCAGATAGCTTGTTGAACCCGGTCAATCGGAAGGAAGCATTGCGTGTGGTCTCCAATCTTCGAGCTGCATGCTGCGGTGGATCTGCTGTGAAGGTTTCGCTGGCCGACTCATCTCGACTGGATACGATTAATATGCTGAACGCGCTCAGTGTAGATGGCGAGAACATGGGAACCGTGATTGATTACCTTCGAAAGGTTCAGCTCCAAGGGATGGTAACGCAGTGTGGATGCTGCAAACGCAAGTTGCAATTGCTTATGATCATCCCATGTGGACATTTGTGCTGTGCGGACTGTGTGGAAGATCGAATGGAAAGGGTGGGGCCCATTTGCTTTCGCTGCAATGCTGTGTTTGATCGCGAAGCCTTTCAAAGACTTCAGCCCGGATTTGAGTTTGAGCTGGTGGAAGCTGTGACGTTGGAGGCAAACGACCCTGATCGAGATCAAGAAGCAAATGGCCAAATTGCTCGCCGGCAGCCTCGTCGTGCGATGGATTATACTCGTGACATCCATTTTATTGACGCTAGTAAAGCTTTTTACGCTGCCACTCGAATTAAAGAGCTGAAGGAGGAGTTCTTACAGCGCAACATGAATCCAAGCAGTCGTTCGTCGCGACGCCAAGCGCGTAATCTCAAAGCCATCATCTTTTCGCAGTTCAAGGATCACATCTGGCACACAAAAGTTGCGTTCGCTCAGCAGGGTTTGCATACCGCCGATTTCATTGCAGGACTTAGCCCCGAAATCCGGATGAAACAGCTTACGCGCTTTCGCAAAGACCCGAATGTGAATGTCCTGCTGCTAACTGAGGTTGGTTCGCATGGGCTGGACCTCTCTTTCGTCACGCACATTTTCTTGATGGACGAAATTTGGGATAAATCGCTGGAGCGCCAGGTTATTAGTCGAGCTCATCGGATGGGCGCTAACCACGCTGTGGTCGTGGAGCAATTGTGGATGCGTGGCAGTGTGGAAAGCCACATGTTGAAGCCTCATGAATTATCCGACGAAAACCAGATCGAATTAGAGGAGAAACCAAAAGTACTTGCTTCATCTACTCGAACTAGAGCACAGCTAGGGGAATCTCCGGGAAGATCGCCGAAGAAAACTAATACTGGCGGAGGAAAGATGTTCAATGCTCCCAGCAAGAAGCGCAAAAGGCATCGTACGGAGGGGGATGTACGAACTGCACCAAAAAGCAACAAGAACACTATTCTTCAGCGCAAACTCGACTACGTTTTGCACAAGTTGCGTCTACTGGAAGAGAGCATTGTCGGGGAGCCCGGTCAAGTACGATTTTTGGTTGAAGACGATCAAAAGAATGTGGTTCGACAAGCAATTCATGTCATGCCCAACCGAGGATCTCGCGGGAGTACAGCAAATACCCAGCTATCGACACCGACAGTAGCTACCACGACTACCCCGTTGTCAACGGTCCAGACCACTGCACGCTCACGTCTGCAAGTAAGGCGGGTAGTTACGTTTGGGGAGGAACCTATGCAACTTACTTCTTCAGACAACCCGACGCCTGAACATCTGTCCTCAAATGAGATAGTTGTGATTGACAGCTCTTCAGGTGAAGAAAATAAAGAGGGAGACGACGGGGAAGAGAAAGAAGAAGATATCGAAGCAGTCACGATGGTGCAGAACTCTCGATGGAAGCAGAGACGAATCGTTGCTGCCTTAACCTCTAGTGGTGATGATGAAGGAAAACCACCGGCTGCTATTGTGGTGAGGGATGAGGTGAAGGCGACCAAGACAACAATGATTGTGAACTCCAAGGCGAAGGCAGTATCCTTTAGAATAATCGACGATGACGATTCAGAGACGGGTTCCGAATGACTCGATCGATCGTTGACAAAAAAACGAGAGTTGTAGATCCGTATTATTGTCCTGAAGTGTGGATAGAACTGAGTTATGACGATGGGCTACTTCGAGAGTTAGCTCCACACGGCTTCGTGACGAGAGGCGTTGGCCTCTCCAGCCTCTTTGATAATGGAATAGAAATTGTCGCCAGAGTTCTGGCACATATTCTTGTCCATTCGCAATTGCGCATTTCGCAGGAAGCCGAGGAACTTCCTCTCCTGAGCACTCAGATCGGGATGCCACACGTCGATGATAAGAACTATCCGGCTACGGCTGCCATTGTCGTTCCACGCTTCATGTTCAAACGAGTCGTCAAAGATAAAACACTTTCCTTCTTGCACGTCCACCACTTCGTCACCTGCACGAAGTCGGCATTTGCCTTCAGGAACCACCAGCGGCAGATGACAACGAAGCTTTTTGTTGGTTGGACCATGGTGCTTTTTGACATGGGTGCGTGGCGCCAGTGCAGAGAAAAACGCGTGGTCGTAGTGCCCGTCAATGGACTCAATAATAGCAGCAGTCTTCGGACACAACTGCCGGTTCGCTTGGAAGTCGACGTTGTGCAGGAACAGGTACAGCACATTCCAGTCGCCTGCGTCGTGGCCAGCACTACCCAGCCCGTCCTTCGCCTATGAAAACACATGCATCGTTGGTTGGTCACGATCCATACCAGAAGCTAGCAACATCGCTGCTTACGTCGATATCGCTAGCCCAGGACGGCGCTCGATAAGGTTGGAAGGCTGACGTGGCGCTGTTCTTTAACGACAAGAGCTCCTCCTTAATAACCGTGAAGTTTCTCTCCAGCGTCTGCACCCATGGGAACTCACTGCAGTCCCACACGGGTATCGCGCGCAGTAGCGGGATCAATTGGGGACACCCCACCTGCCACGCTGAACAGTCGTCAGGAATCCGCAGCTGGTTGAGCTGAAGCACGATCCACTTGCCCAGGTGACGAAAGGCTTCACGATCTGAGTCGGAGCCCAGCGACCGCTCGATCCACTGCAACGCTATCCGCTCGCTGAATGTGGACACGCCCCAGGACCGGACCAGCACTCGAAGCTTTTCCTCGATGTGGTGCTTATCATCATCCAGCATTGCGACTGTGAAAGCGCAATCTTGAAAAATAAGATGGCTACAGGGATGGTTTCATTCTATTGGTCAAAATAAATAGAACCATGTCGTAAATTTTGAAGCCAGTCTTGTTTTGGCGCCAAGGCAAGATGAGCGGCGGGTACCTCGATATCGACGCTATCTTGGCGGAGGACGAGCGCATCAAATGCAAGTTTGACACCAATGCCCTGGACTGCGGGTATCTGGACCCCAGTTGCCTTAATCCAGATCTAGCTGAGGGGGCTGTAGTGGAGCTGCCGATGTGGCTGGCCCGACCGCTGGCTCAGCGTGGGGACGTGAGTGTAGAGCCGCCACACTACCTGACCAAGCGTTTTCGTCGCATGCTCAAGGCCGGCCCTTCCTCCGTGAATTTGCGTGAGTTTTCAAGCTACGTGCTGGACGTTGGACGCCAGCTTCTTCCCTACGTGAGCGACGAGGAACAGGGCGAGATCGATGAGATCCTGCGTCTCTGCTTCGGAGGCGAGCGCTACCGTGACCTCCTCAACAACGTTATGAGCTCGTTGGATGAGGACACGACTGAGTTCACACGTAAGCTCACGCAGGACGAGAAGAAGCTCTTCGACGCCGGCATCCGTGATGCCAAGGACTTCATTCAGTGGAAAGGACGGAACGCTGAGATCATCTCCGCCGCCACCGTCGTCGAGCGCTCACTCAAAAAGCGCAAGTTTCGAGCTTGAGGATATTTTGGTAAAATAAATAGATTACTTCTGAAAATATCGTACTTAAATCATGCATCACAGTATCAGTACTGCAAATTGACCAAGTGGCACTTTAGGCAAGATGCTGGTGACGTTCGTGCTGGACACGAGTGCGTCAATGAACCAGAGCACGAGCTCTGGCATGACACTGCTGGACTATGCCAAGTCAGCGGTGGAGCGCTTTGTGAAACGTGTTCGAGACCCGAGTCGGCGCTACCAGCACCACTTCATGCTGCTATCGTGTGGACGCGATGGGCGTCTTAAAGGTGGGAGCAAGAGTGCGGACGCAACTTACAACGGCCGTGTGCGCGTGGGCTGGGACCAGTCCACTAATAAGGAGGCTTTCTTGCGCGAGCTCAAGAATCTACGCGCCACGGACCTGAGCGACGTGGGATCCGCGCTCAAACAGGCCTTCGAGCTCATGAACCAGATCCGCCTCCAGTTCAACTGGGACAGCTACGGACTGGGCCGCGCGCCCTGGAACACCAACGTGTCGGTGTGCGTGCTGCTCACAGACGCCACAACGCTGTCCAGCGCCGACGGACTCATCCAGGACACACTCACTATCGCACCGTCGAATGCGGTGGGAGCGGACCTCACGTTCGAGCCTTACAGATGGGACCAGCGGCTCTTTACAGTCGCGCTTAAGCTGTCGGCCACTATGAACGGCGTCAAGGGACAACCTACTGTACCAGCGCACTTAATGGCAATCAGTGAAGCCACGGGCGGGATGCTGTACATGCCGACGTCCAAGCCTGCGGTGGAGCAGAGTATCGATCAGATCATCCTGAAGCTTAAAGCTGGAGCTGTGGTCAAGTTTAAGTGCGAGGCAATGGAAGGAGAAGCGGAGTTCCCTGTGACAAGGAACATAATTGCACCGATTCATAATGGGAAGGAGTTTTCCTGGCCGGTGGCTGAAGGTTTTTGGCTAGATAGAAACACCGTCGCGCTGCCCACGCGAGAAGCTCAGCCGACGCTGGTCTATTCACGCACGGTGGAGAATGCTATCGAGGCGGCCACAAGTCATATGCTGCTAGATACGTTGAAGTTCCCAGCTGATAACTATTTGCTGGAGACATCCATCAGCCCTACACCGAGTCGCGGGCAGCGCTGGTTGGTGTATGTCCAAGGCAGCAAGGGAGACGGGCGTCTGGGAGACCCTATTGGAATGCTACGTGCGCCTAGTTCGACCCCTGGCATCCCCACTTTCAACGCGGTGCTAGTACTTTTGCCCTATAATTTCCCCAAGCTCTTCTCGCTGCTGGTGGAAGTCGCGCGAGTGTACCAGGCGAGTGGACAGAATATCAATTCGACGTCGGGCACGTGGATGTTCCAAGCCAAAGCCATGCCGTCCTCGTGGCGCGAATCTTTCTCGGCATACCTAAGTGGCTGTCCGCTGTACTACTACGCTCCATTGAAGAAGGCGCTGCGCAAGTATAACTTGCATGATATGGTCCCAGAGGTCCAAGACTCGGGACGGAGCTACCAGATTTCGAACTTTTTGAACCGACTGAGAGAACAAGCCATTGCAGAGAGCGACAGCAACAACAAGTTGTTCTCCCGAGCCAGTCGAAACGATACGTCTAGCTCAGCTAGGAGCAGCGGCATCCCCGAGTCCTCTCCATCAGCGTCGCCCATTTCAAGTAGAGATACGACTGGAACGATCCAGACTGATGCGACGTTGGATGCCATCGCGAGTATGTCGCTCCAGGAACTGCGAGCTGCTCACCACAAGAGCAAGGCTTTGTTCTTTGAAAAGTCCTCGAAGCACCAGCTCCAGATATCTCTTCCGCGTGTGAGGGCACCGAAAGACGACGCCGTGCCTCTGAAGTTAACGCCTAGTTGGCGTGCTGTAGAGGAAGATGAGAAGCATCGTCAGCCGATTGACGTTATGAGTGACTATGAATCGCGACTGGTCAAGAAAGAAGCGCTTCGTAACCCTCTGGCTGAAGCTGAGCCTGATGAGGATACTCCGACTGGACTGCGACGACGCCAACTATCCTTTAACCTGGGTAACCCGTACAAGAAGAGCACATCAAAAAGCAACGTGTACCAGAACGAAGCGGCAGATGAAGCAGCGGCACTAGGAGGCCAATCTCCGAAGCGCCAGCGTACACGCAAGCGGTCTTCTCAGCTGAAGCGAGACAAGAAACACTCCAAGCGCTCTCACCGAATGCATGGCTCCCCGTCCTTCAAGAAGTCGCCTGGGTCGCCTTCGCACTCTCCTAGCTCCCCTGTTTCCAGCACTTCATCGACAATTTCGTCGCCGGGGCGAAGTGAAAGTGGAGATTCAGTTATGACCGACAGCTCGATGGGGTCGAACTATTCTGTCAAGGCTGAGGCAGCGCAAATGCTGGGTATCCCACTCCACGATGGCGACTTTGTGGAGGATGAAAAGAACGCCAGCTTCGTCCGACAGGTCTACGGCGTCTTGGCAGAAAACTGGGAATCGTGGAGCACTATTATCCGTCTGATCAAGGCACGCTCGACGACGCAGCAGGTAGGATTCATCGAGTCTGCGTGTCGAGCTCTGTTCGCTCAATTCTTTTGCTGTGTTTCTTGTTCGTTACAGGAGAAGGAGTTTGTAGTGAGTGGTCTCCGGTCGATGAAGGGTGGTTCGACAGCAGTGAAGACGTACATCGAGCAAGCGATTTACTTATCGCAGCAATTCCGACAGAAGGCTCTGGAGCAGCAACTGAGACTATTACTGGATGAAGTAGCGAAGGCAGCAAAGGACAGACCAGAAGATTCCACTTCTGATGCCTCCAATGAGGAGGCGGTAGCGTAATTCGCCGCGTTGTATTGAATTCGAATTGGTGACCGTTTACTACGTGTGAGTTTTGGTGCCGTTTGATGTGTGTCTGCCAGATTCGCCTTGAATAGTCACGAAACGACAACACCGGAGGGGACGCAAACAGATTTAAGGTCAACGATTGCGGTGGGGAGTGCGGACTGAAGCTGTTGACCTCGGACAAAAAGCATAGGCATTGAAGGGCACTACGATGAGCAAGCGCAAGTCAAAGAAGGTCAGTCATCTACTTCCATTGCAGCTTTTCGATACGAGGAGGCTGACTGAGTTTCCCGTCATAGTCAGCGAACGCGGCGTCTCTCAACTTGGTACTCAAGACACTAGAGAAATATAATCAAGACGATATCAGCTCAATGCAGTCTGCGTTTGGATCGCTACTTGGAACTCTAGGAAAAGCGCCGTCTACAAAGATCTTGCCGCCGCAAGTCCAGCCGCTGAACTACTCGATTCACAATGGCGCCTTTAAGTCCGGCAAGCAAGCACCCAAGGCCAGCAAAAAAGCACCTACACTGTCTGCCCGAACGAAGAAGGCTGTGCCTGCCACCTTAACGGGAGCTGCACTAGCAGAGTGGCTGGACACTCAAGTTCCACGTGACTGTTTGGGGCACCCAGCAATTGTATCCTCGTACGCAGGATCATCCAATAATGCTGACCCGTATGCATGTATTGCGGGCACATTTCTACCATTGTGGTGTTTTCTAGACGTGGAAGAAGACGCTGGCGCGGCTGGTCAGCATCCAGAATTGGCAAAGCAGTTGCCTATGAAGGCAGTGGGGCTACCGCTGGACGATGCCACTGGCGTAGCAGGAAGCTGGTCCAGCTGTATGGTGACAGCGTTTGACATGTCTCTCGATCGCTTCATCGTCTCGTGGTCTGCAGGCAAGCGTGTGGGATCTCCAGTGATGCACCGTGGACTATTGTGTATGGAAAAGGAAGACTGCGAGGCCTTCGTACAGCGTATCCAGCGTGCCGTGCAGCGTCGAGAGCAAGCAGAAGCAGTTTTACGGCAATCGCTTTATGTAGAGAATATGCCGATCAGCTCGGATACCCAATTGGACTCGCAGACCATCAGCAACATTCTTCAGCTCACGTTATCATCGTCATCTGTGCCTACAGACATCGGCACGTCGGCATTGCTCGAGGAAGTGAACGCCGACTACATGCACACGATGAACAAACTGATCTTCGAAACCAACTTGAACGACATACAGAGTGAGTTTTCTGACCTCAAACTGCCCGAAGTACCAGCTCCACCGCCTCCGCCTCAATGCGGTGTTATCCCAGTTCCAGCGTATGATTACAATCGCAGATTTCTGGACATCGCAACAGACAAGTTTGTCAACTTTTCGTTTGCAGTGAACGCACTGCTGGATGTACGTCGCAGCTGCGTGGATGTGGGCACGCAGAAGCTCTTGTTGGAGCAGCAGCCCACCGAGATCAGCTTCGGTGGCGGTGCTCGACCACAACCCAAGAGTGTTTCGCTGGCAGAGTTTCATTCGTTGCACGCTCAAATGAGCCATACGGCGCTACGATTCATGCGGGATTCCTGGACTAGATTGGCGGCGAAGCGCATTCAGCAGCATTTCTCACAGGCCAAGCACCCACATTACAACCCAGCAGAGTCCAATCGGCAGAAATACGTGGAGATGCCACTTCGCCGCTTCCTGCATCGCGTGAACTACATGGTGGAAGATACGCTTCGCGTACTGATCCTGCAGAACTTTGAAGGTTATGCAGAGTTTGTTGAGGAAATGGCTGGTTACGTTGTGGAAGTTCGGGGGCCTAGCGATATTCGCGAACGTTTGTTGACAACGGAGCATGCAGATGAGCAAGAGTCTGACCCTCTCCATGAAGGTGCACATATGCACCAGCCACTTTTCCGAGTAGACTTGACAATCTCCCCAGAGAAACATGTTCTGAACCAGGAAGAAGTAGACAAGCGAGCTGCCGAGATCCGAGAATGGTCTTTAGCCAATATCCAGGATCGGTCAGCTCAGTGTCCTATCGAGCCTTTGATGCCTCGAGAAGGTCACCGGTTTGAGTACGCAACCAGTCCAGATGATTTCAAAGGCGCACTCGCTGGCCAATTCGATGTCGCCATCGATCGTTTGCAGTCGCTCGAGTTGGTGGAGAGACTTGTCATGGATAGAATTTTCTGGCCTAGTCAGGAGAGCATCGCGTGCTTACAGGACTGCGCGCAGTCGGCGATCAATCTTCAAGAGCATGTGGGAGCTATCGTTGAGCGAGCTGCTCAGCCGCTGCTCAAGTATCTTCTCCAGTTTGATCAGTACATCCCGCTGCTAAACTTGGACGTGGACGAGTATCTCAAGACGATCATCCGTGTACAACCGTATGAAGGAAAGGCTGAAGGAGAAGACGGAGAGCCTGCTCCTCTTCTTCCCCCCGTTGAACTAAGCGAGCTTCGGCGATTACTGACCTATCACAAGAACGAAGAGGAGAGTCTTCTGGAAATTATTCCATCTCGTGCGGTAAACCTTGGACTCTTTCAAGTGGACCTGACGAATATTCGCTTTACGCTGGCAAAGAAACATCGCGATTGTTTCGCTCGGTTACTGGAAGCACAAGTGGCGTACTGCTTTCAAGTAGCAGCTCGGATCATGGGCAAATTTGACGATATCAACCAGACTTTGTCATCATCACCGAAAGACATTGAGAGTTTGACTGCGCTGCAGGAATATATCACGGGACTGCCGGCTCTGCTGGCGCCGCTGCAGGAGGAAATCACTCAGATGATGCGCGACAATACTCTTATCGATGATTTCCACCACTACGTCAGCGACGAGCATCTGCGTCTTACTTGGCAAGTGCAGGGCTGGCCGTCCAAGGTGCTAGCTCAGAGTGCACGCTTTAAACATGCACTGGAGGAACGTAAGAGCAAGTTCGCGAAGCAAATGGAGTCCGAACAGGAGCGGTTTGAGAAGACTTTGGCAGCGTTGCAAGAAGAGATCAACACGTTCTCGCGTTACGACAATCTAGCATTCGTGGAAGATGTGGCACAACATGCCATGTCCGTCCAGCGGAAGCTAGAGCAAGCTCAGCAAGACGCCATGCTATTCAACAGCCGAGAGACGCTCTTTGGTCAAGAAGTGACTTCATATGACGGATTGGCGAGCGCTAAGAAGACGTTTGAGCCGTATCACCAGCTCTGGTCCACGTCCTATAACTGGATTCAAAGCCGGAAAACGTGGATCCAAGGAAGCTTCATCGACATCGATGCGGAGCAGGTGGAGAAGCTTGTGGATACGTATAGCACTGGAATCCAGAAGGCGTACAAGTTCTTCAGTAACAACGACAATGAGGCGTGCGCCAAGATCGCAGAGACTGTGAAGGAACAAATTTCCGTTTTTAAACCCTACGTACCACTGATTATGGCTCTGCGAAACCCTGGTATGCGGCTGCGTCACTGGGAAGAGCTGAGTAAAAGTCTCGGCTTTGCACTGGAGATCGACGAGAGCTTCACGCTAACCAACGTTTTTCAACTCAATTTACTGGAACGCATTGACGACATCGTGAAGGTTGCCGAAGCTGCTGGGAAGGAATACCAGGTCGAGCAAGCGCTGCGAACGATGAAGGGGGCGTGGGAAACTGTCGACCTTCAGATCATAGCGTATCGCGAGACTGGAACATACGTGATCAAGGGCGTCGATGAGATTCAGGCAATCTTGGACGAGCATGTCACGATGACACAGGCCATGATGTTTTCAACGTTTAAAGGACCTTTCGAGGAAGAGATTATCGAGTGGAACTCGACTCTTCAGCTCATCTCGGAGGTGTTGGAAGAGTGGTTAGCGGTGCAACGCAATTGGCTGTACTTGCAGCCCATCTTCGAGTCTCCCGATATCAACAAACAGCTCCCTGCTGAGGGTAAACGCTTCGCTTCGGTGGACAAGAACTGGCGTCAAACCTTAGCATCTGCTAAGGCCAAGCCGAAATGTGTCGAGTTCTGTCGAAGTCAGAAGCTGCTGGAGCGGTTCCGTGAGTCGAATCACTTTCTAGAGCTTGTACAGAAAGGTTTGAGTGACTATCTCGAAGTCAAGCGGTCGGCATTTGCGCGATTCTACTTCCTTTCCAACGATGAGCTGCTGTCCATCTTATCAGAGTCCAAGGATGTCAAGCTCGTCCAGCCGCACCTGAAGAAATGTTTCGAAGGTATTGTCCAGGTCACTTTCGAAGACGATCTGAATATTAGTGCGATGATTTCAGCTGAAGGGGAAAAGGTGCCGTTCTCGAGCATGGTAGATCCCAAGGGCAAGAACGTGGAGCACTGGATGATGGAAGTCGAAGACATGATGAAGTTATCCATCCGCGACATTATGGAGCGTGCTATCGCCAACTACACACAAATCGATCGGCCGCTTTGGATCCAAAAGTGGCCCGGAATGTGTGTACTAAACGGCAGTCAGATGCACTGGACGCGTGAAATGGAAGAGGCGATGGACGCTGACGGACGTGACGGTGTGCAAAGGATGATGACGCGACAGCTCGGCCAACTCGCTGACATGGTCACTCTTGTGCGTGGAAATCTGGATAGTATGGCTCGTATCACGTGTGGAGCGCTGACTGTTATTGATGTGCACGCTCGAGATGTGACGCGCAAATTGGTCGCACAAAACGTGGAATCGAAGGGCGATTTCCTGTGGAGTTCTCAGCTAAAATACTACTGGGCTGACAAGAACCTGTGGGTTCAGGCCGTGACTTCACGCCGACCGTACGGCTACGAGTATTTGGGCAACTCATTCCGACTGGTGATCACGCCCCTGACAGATAAATGCTATCTGACTCTAATGGGTGCGCTTCAAATGATTCTCGGTGGAGCTCCTGCTGGGCCTGCTGGTACCGGAAAGACCGAAACGACGAAAGATTTAGCCAAGGCACTGGCCAAACAGTGTGTTGTGTTCAACTGCTCCGATGGGTTGGACTACATCGCCATGGGTAAATTCTTTAAGGGACTGGCATCTTGTGGAGCCTGGGCTTGTTTCGATGAGTTTAATCGTATTGATATCGAGGTGCTGTCTGTCGTTGGACAGCAAGTGGTTACTTTACAGCTGGGTATTCGTCGTGGTGACACTCGAATCATCTTTGAGGGCTCTGCTATCAAGCTTAGCGATCAGTTCGGCGTCTTCATCACCATGAATCCGGGCTATGCTGGACGAAGTGAACTGCCTGACTCTCTTGCCGCTCTCTTCCGACCTGTTGCTATGATGGTGCCCGATTACGCGCTTATTGGTGAGATTATGTTCTTCGCCTACGGCTTCTCGGATGCCCGTGCACTAGGCGCAAAGATGGTTACGACGTTCAAATTGTGCTCGGAGCAGCTTTCGTCCCAGTTCCACTACGATTACGGAATGCGTGCTGTCAAGACTGTCATCACGGCTGCTGGTAACCTCAAACGTGACGATCCTGATATGGACGAGGACGTGTTGCTGCTGCGTGCGCTTCAAGACGTTAATCTCCCCAAGTTTCTTGCTGATGATATCCCGCTGTTTAATGGTATCATTAGCGATTTATTCCCGGGGAAATGCCGTCCGAACTTGGATCTCGGAGCGCTGATCAGTGTCATCAAACTGCAGACCCACCGTTTGAATTTACAGCCTGTGCCGTACTTCCTCACGAAATGCATTCAGCTGTACGAGACGATCGTCGTGCGCCACGGACTTATGGTCGTTGGAGCTACAGGAGGAGGTAAATCTTGCAACATTGCAGTACTCGCTGACGCACTCACAGAACTCAAGCGACGCGGTGAGTCTGGGTTTGCATTCGAGAGAGTTGTCAAGTACCAGCTCAACCCGAAGTCGATTACGATGGGACAGCTCTATGGTGAGTTTGATCCTAACACTCACGAGTGGCAGGATGGTATTTTGTCGACGCTTTACCGCGCAGCTGCAAGTGACACAAAGCCCGATCGCAAGTGGGTCATCTTTGATGGACCCGTGGACGCCATCTGGATTGAGAATATGAACACGGTGCTTGACGACAATAAAAAGTTGTGTCTCAATAGTGGCGAAATGCTGCAGATGTCGAAGCAGATGACGATGATGTTTGAGGTGGAGGATCTATCGGTGGCTTCACCGGCCACTGTGAGTCGTACGGGTATGGTTTACATGGAGCCCAGCACACTTGGTCTTGGGCCTCTTGTGGACTCGTGGGTAGAGCATTTGCCAAAGTCCGTGGCACAGTTCGGACACATCTTCATGAGACTCTTTGACGTGTACTTGTACGCTTCAGTGACGTTTATTCGCTCTTTTCTGGGCGAGCTCGTGCCCACTATGGACAACAATCTAGCGCAGAGTCTCATGAATATCCTGGACTGCACTCTAGATCCGTTCCGTGAAAAACTGACGGACGGTACTGGCGAACCCCAGCCAGCATCCAAAACACCCAACGCTCAGTTCAAGGACGACATTGAACCACTCTTCATCTTCGCTCTGATCTGGTCTGTAGGAGCCTCTACAAACGATGCTGGCCGAATTCGGTTTGACAGTTTTCTGCGGAGCGAATTGGTCGCCAATAACAGCAAACCTCCACTGCCTCCCACTGGGCTGGTGTACGACTACTGCTACCAGCTATCCAGTCACAAATGGATGCCTTGGATGAGCACAGTCAGTCCGTACAAGGTTCCTGCTGACTCATCTTTCGCTGAAATCGTTGTGCCTACAGCGGATTCCGTGCGCAATAACTTTTTACTCGAAGAGCTGATGAGTGCAGGGAAGCACGTGCTCATGGTCGGTGGGACAGGAACCGGTAAAACTGTGAACATCACGCGATATCTGCAGTCGCTGCCTGCTGACGTGTACATACCCATTCCGATCTCTTTTTCGGCTCAAACGTCTGCCAACCAGACTCAAGATATGCTGGATGCCAAGATGGAGAAGCGTCGGAAGGGTGTCTATGGGCCTCCAGCGGGGAAGAAGTACATCATTTACGTGGACGATTTGAATATGCCCAAGCGCGAAAAATACTTTGCGCAACCTCCGTTGGAGTTGGTGCGTCAGTGGTTTGATCAAGGTGGTTGGTACGACCGCAAGTTACTTGTGTTCCGTAGCATCATCGACATTCTCTTTGTGTCCTCCATGGGCCCTCCTGGTGGTGGACGTAATCCAATTACCCCGCGCTTGGTACGCCACTTCAATGTCGTGGGCTATGCTGAGCTCGGCGATGACAGCAAAACTATCATTTTCAGTACGATTTTAGGCAACTTTTTGGGCTCAGGTTTCCCAGCAGACATTGCTCGACTTACGGACAATGTCGTCAAGGCTTCTATTAGCGTTTACAATACCATCTGCCGCGAGTTACTCCCAACGCCAGCCAAATCGCACTATACATTCAACCTGCGTGATCTCGCAAAAGTGTTCCAGGGCGTACTCATGGGTGATAATCGTCGCATCTCGGAGGCAGACTCGCTGATTCGCTTGTGGGTGCATGAGTGTAAACGAGTCTACGAAGACCGAATGATATCAGCGCAGGACCACGAATGGTTCCGCGAACTCATGCACTCGTCAGTTAAGGATTTTTACCAGCGCGAGTACGACCAAGTAGTGACTAATGAACACTTGATCTACGGCGATTATTTGGTCCCCGGTGCGGATCCAAAGATCTATGAGGAAGTTGTCGATGTACACAAAGTCCTGAACATCATGGACGAATATCTGCTCGACTACAACGCGGAGAGCAAGTCACCGATGTCTCTTGTTTTGTTCATGGACGCGGTGGAGCATGTGTCCCGTATCTCTCGCATCATTCGACAGCCTATGGGCAATGCTCTGCTCCTCGGTGTTGGTGGAAGTGGTCGGCAGAGTCTTACGAAGTTAGCTACCTTCATGGCTGGATACAAGTGCTTCCAAGTGGAAATTGTAAAAGGGTACGGTCTAACAGAGTGGCGAGACGATGTTAAGAAGTGTCTGCTGCTTGCAGGTGTCAAGGATACGCCAGTTGTATTTCTCTTCTCGGACGTGCAAGTGGTTAACGAGACGATGCTCGAAGATCTCAACGGCGTCTTAAATGCTGGTAATGTGCCGAACTTATACGGCCCTGAAGATCTGGACCAAATTGTGACGGCCTGCCGAGTTGATTGCCAAAAGCGCCAGCTTCCACCTACGAAGACCAACATTTTCCAGCAGTACATCAACCGAGTGCGACGTAACATTCACCTGGTAATCTGCATGAGCCCATTGGGTGGATTGTTCCGAGATCGGTTGCGAATGTTCCCCTCGCTGGTGAATTGTTCAACCATCGACTGGTTCAGCGAGTGGCCTGCAGAGGCGCTGAACTCGGTGGCTTCGGCAATTCTGAGTGACGGTAACTTAGCGCTTGGCAATAAACTTCCTGCGCTCGTGGAAGCTTTTAAGATTGTGCATCAAAGCGTGGAAGAAGCCTCCAAGCAGTTTTACAACACCCTGCGAAGATATTTCTACGTGACTCCGACGAGTTACTTGGAGTTGTTGTCCGCCTTCAAGTCTGTTCTAGTTGCGAAGCGTGAGGAGGTGAATATGATGCGCAGTCGCTTTGCAAAATGGAGTGGACAAACTGTCCGAAACCAAGGCAATTGTTGCAACTATGCAGGGCCGAACTCGTGGAGCTCCAGCCTGTGCTGGCCTGCGACTCAACTGGAGGTGGAACAAATGATGGTTCAGATTGCGAAAGACAGTGCAGAAGCAGATGTCACGAAAGCTACAGTCGAGAAGGAGGAGGCAGCAGCTAGTATCAAGGCCAGTGCGACAAAGGAGATCGCAGACTCTGCCCAACGAGACCTCGATGCCGCTCTTCCTGCTCTAGAGTCCGCTCTTGAGTGTTTGAATCGACTGAAAAAGGCTGATATTGATGAGGTCAAGGCGATGAAGACTCCACCTGCTGGTGTCAAGTTGACGATGGAAGTGGTGTGTATTCTCTTTGGTCAGAAGCCTGTGACTAAACCAGATCCGGATCGTCCGGGCAAGAAGATTAACGATTACTGGGAAGTAGCGCAGAAGGTGGTGCTTTCGAACGCGAATAAATTCTTGGAGAACTTATTAGGCTTCGACAAGGATAACATTCCGGATGCCATCACCACCAAGGTCGCCCCCAGTATGGAAGATCCAAACTTTACACCAGAGGCTATCGAGAAGTCCTCAAAAGCCTGTACCGCAATCTGTATGTGGGCTCGTGCAATGTACACGTATCACTTCGTGGCTAAGGCGGTGGAGCCGAAGAAGCAAGCGCTTGCACAGGCACAAAAAGAACTAGACGAGACGCTCGCAGTGTTGAGAAGTGCACAAGGTAATCTACAACAAGTGAGCGATCGTCTTGCCGAGCTGGAACAGTCCTACAACGGCGCCGTGGCCAAGAAAGAAGAGCTAGCACGCAAAGTGGTGCAATGTCAAGTTCAGCTTCAGAACGCTGAGCGATTGATTGGTGGACTGGGTGGCGAAGAAGCTCGTTGGAAGGAGACCGTAGCACAGCTCACACTTGACTACTCGAACCTCACAGGAGACGTGCTAGTATCTGCTGGTACAATTAGTTACCTCGGGGCGTTTACTGCGGAATTCCGTGGACAGCTCGTGGCTTCATGGCACGAAGCTTTAGTGAAGCACAAAGTGCCTCACTCTCCTGGATGCGATTTGATCCGAACGTTGCAAGATCCCGTCAAACTACGTGCCTGGCAGATCGCTGGACTGCCGACTGACACGGTTTCAACACAAAATGGGATCATTATGGGACGTGCACGGAGATGGCCGTTGCTGATCGACCCACAAGGCCAAGCTAATCGCTTCATCAAAAACCTTGGACGTGACAAGAAACTTTGTGAAAATGGGATGGATGTGGTGAAACAGTCGGATCGAGGATTCCTGCGCGCCTTAGAGAACGGTTTACGCTTCGGCAAGTGGGTGTTGCTTGAGAATGTAGGTGAGGAGCTCGATGCAGCGTTGGAGCCAGTGTTATTGCAGCAGAAATTTAAGCAAGGAGGTCAGGACATGATTCGTCTGGGCGAGAATGCCATTCCCTACAACGACACCTTTCGCTTCTTCCTCACAACGAAACTGGCAAACCCACACTACGCCCCAGAGGTCTGTGTGAAAGTAAGTTTGTTGAACTTCACGATCACGATGAAAGGCCTGGAAGAGCAGCTTTTGGGTGTGGTGGTGCTGAAGGAGTTACCAGAACTGGCAGCCAAGAAGAACGAACTCGTGCTGTCGAATGCAGAAGGGAAGCGACAACTGTATGAGATTGAGAACCAGATCCTGTATCTATTGTCTCACTCAGAAGGAAACATTTTGGACGATACCAACCTCATCGAGACGCTGGCGTCTGCGAAGGAGACCTCGGCGGTTGTGATGGCTAAGATGCGTGAAGCTGAAGAGACCGAGCGAGAGATTGATGCGCGTAGTGATGGCTACCGTCCCGCGGCGTTCCGTGCTGCACTTCTGTTCTTCTGTATCGCTGATCTCGCTCTGGTGGATCCAATGTACCAGTATTCTTTGACGTGGCATACTGGCCTGTTCATTCGTGGTATCCAGGCGGCAAAGCCCTCAGCTCAACTGGAGACTCGACTCACAAACTTAAACGACTATTTCACGTACTCAGTCTACAAGAACATCTGTCGTTCTCTCTTTGAGAAGCACAAACTGCTTTTCTCGTTGCTGTTGACCATCAAGATCATGCAGGGCAACAACGAAGTGGATGCAGGCGAGTGGCGCTTCTTGCTTTCAGGAATTGGCTCCAGCCCACCTGTCGAGGCGGAAAACCCAGCTGCTCGATGGCTCGAAGCGTATGCATGGCAACAAATCTGTGCACTCGCCAGCTTCCCTGCGTTCAAAGGCGTTGAGACTGAGTTCGCAACCCATGTAGCAGTTTTTCGCTCGATTTTCGACTCCACAGATCCCGAAAACCAGCCCTTACCTGGAAAACTGTTGTCCAAACTGGATGAATTCCAGCGACTGTGTATACTACGCGTCCTGCGACCGGACAAGATGATGCCTGGCATCCAGAACTTAGTGTGCGCCAAGTTGGGCAAGGAATTCATCGAGCCTCCGCCGTTTGACCTCGCAAACACGTTCGAAGATGCCAGTCCGACAACGCCGTTGATCTTTGTGTTGTCTCAAGGTTCGGATCCAGCAAAGGATCTGCATGGGTTCGCCGTAAGCACAGGCATGGAGAGTAAGCTCAAGTCGATTGCGCTGGGCCAAGGTCAAGGCACTTTAGCTGCGAGACTTATTGAAGGTGCAACGACAAGGGGCGAGTGGGTCCTGCTACAGAATTGTCACTTGGCTCTGAGCTGGATGCCCGAGTTGGAGAGGATATGTGAGGAGCTGGATCCCACTAAGCTACATGAGAATTTCCGTCTGTGGCTCACAAGTATGCCGACCCCAGCGTTCCCTGCGTCGGTGCTACAAGACGGTGTGAAGATGACGAAAGAAGCGCCGAAAGGTCTGCGTGCGAACCTCAAAAACACGTACTACAAGCTGGACGAGACGCGACTCGGCGCAACGCGAAAGCCCGACGTCTTCCGCAAGCTGCTGTTTGGGCTGTGCTTTTATCACGCTATTGTGTGCGAGCGGAAGCGCTTTGGAGCACTCGGCTGGAACATCCCGTACCAGTTTAACGAGACGGACTTGGACATCAGTGTGGCACAACTCGAGATGTTCCTGGACACGTACGACCACGTGCCATTCGACGTGCTGCAGGTCATGACTTCTACTATCAATTACGGTGGACGGATTACAGACGACAAGGATATGCGGACGTCCGACGTCATTCTCATGACGTTCTTCAAAGAAGCGATACTACAGAAGGGATACACATTCTCAAAGAGTGGGATCTACTACTCGCTTGACTGTGATCCGAGGAATGCGTACGAGGAATACGTGAACTACATCAACTCGCTGCCAATCAACCCGGAACCCGAAGTCTTCGGCATGCACGAGAATGCCAACATCACCAGTGCTCAAGCTGAGACGTACGAAGCTTTCGACCTGTTACTGTCGTTGCAGCCACGAGTAAGCTCCGGAGGTGGTAAGAGCCGGGAAGAGATTATTGCAGACGCTGCCCAAGCGATAGCATCTCAGCTGCCACCTCAGTACGATTTAGAGCATGTTCAAGCGGCATACCCAGTCTCCTATGATGAGTCCATGAACACAGTATTAGCACAAGAGGTAGAACGCTTCAATAAGCTTCTGGCTGTTATGAGGAACACACTACACCTCGTGCAACAAGGGCTCAAGGGTCTTGTAGTCATGTCTGCTGAGCTGGAAGCGATGGGAGCATCGCTGTATGACCAGAAGGTTCCTGCTGTATGGGAAGCGAAAGCGTATCCGTCGCTTAAACCGCTAGGTGCCTGGGTGAAGGATCTGCTTGAACGCTTGACTTTCATTTCGAACTGGATCGCGCACGGCATCCCAGCCGTGTTTTGGATATCGGGCTTCTTCTTCCCGCAAGGTTTCATGACTGGCACGATCCAGAACCACGCTCGACGATACAAGCTTCCTATCGACTCATTATCCTTCCAGTTCATTATGAAGCCCGAGAGTGTTGAGCAACTTACAGCAAGGCCCGTGGACGGTTGCTACACGTACGGTTTGTTCTTGGAAGGAGCTCGTTGGAATCCGGAGACTAAGGCGCTTGACGACCCGTTACCACGTGAATTATTCGCCAAGATGCCTGTCATCCATCTGCTTCCTCAACCAAATCGGGAGGCTCCACAACGAGGAATATATCGGTGTCCGGTTTACAAGATTCTTACACGAACAGGTACGTTGTCGACAACAGGCCACTCCACCAACTTCGTCATGTGGCTGGAGATTCCAGCCAATAAACCCACGATCTTCCGCAACTCGCTCGTGTCTGAGACCAATTCACAAGTGCTTTTTGCCGACCAAGAGTACTGGATCAAGGCAGGAGTCGCTTGTTTCTGTAGCCTCCGCTACTAAGCAAGAGAGGGACGTTGAAGAACTTACATATTTTTTTTCTTCTTATGCGGTCGAGTCGGCTGACTTGCATTTGGCTTGGCTTACTTTCACATAAATAAATGCACGGTACTGTGAATCTGGTGTATCAGATGCTGCTGCAGCTAGAGGAGATACGATACGAAGCGGATCCAGGGCGACACCTGGTCCATCTGGTCCATGTGCATCGAGATCCGCTGGATCATGAGCGATAGTCCGTTGCAGACACGATCCATCGCGTCGAACATGACCATGGCAGACGCTGCGGGTGGCGCCGTTGCTGGCTGCGGATTGCAAGCTGTAGCTAGCAGTATCAGCAGCAAAAGAACAGCCAATACAAATCCCGGCGGATCCGTTATTGACGCCGCGCACACGTAGACGAAGGACGAGAAGGTACGCAGATTTGGTCGACGTCTAAAAGCGGACGCTGCAGTGTTGGTGGTAAGTGCCGTTCCACTTGAACGCGGTGACGGCGGCAATGTCACGTGTGAACACTGCTTGGCTGGAGTGGCAGCGCTTTGTGTTTCTGCAGGGTACAGCGACGCAATGAGCTCCTTCAGCAGCAGGTTCACGTGAAGCTCCGGGATATCAGTTTGCTGCCGGCACAACGGACATAAGTGCGCTGCTGCTGGTGCTCGAGCTCCTGCAGCAGCATGCGCCCGGGAAGAAGAGTGCGAGGCTTCATGTGCCCAGGCTATCAATATACAGCCGCGGTCGAAGTTATGCCTATAGCCACATAAGAATGAACCTGGAGGCACCAGTTGCACCCAATTTGCTGACGTACCCGCAGGGCAGTGTGACTGGAAAGCTCAAGATCTCGAAGCAGATGGAGCAAAGCAGATCTTCGTGGGCTACACAGGGACAGAGCGACAGAGAAGGATGACGGCGACGAGCAGCATCGGCAATCGCGAGCTGTAGAGGCCGCGGCAGGCGCTTGACGGCGATCATGGTGAAGGTCTGATAATCCTGCACTGCGGGCCGACGACCGTTACATGGAGAAGTGCCCTGAGTTTTAGCCAATCACATTGTGCAAAACGTTGTTGAAGTCGGATGGCAATAAGCGACATTAGCCGTAAATAACCGTGATTTACTACTTTAAAGTACATTTAAGCTCCATTTTTGACGTTCCTTACAAATACTAAGTATACAAGTCTTTTTATGAATAAAACAAATGATGTAAATGCATGGGTTGCGCGCTGAAAGCTTTGGCAACGGTTAGCTCAAGAAGGCATCGTTGTTGCCGCAGCATGAGGTGTAGTCCAGAGTGATGAACCCCAACAACCCAAGTACCATGTACATACGTATGAGTTTGGATATTGTGACAGTTGGCAAGTTCATCCTCCGCGAAAGATTAAGATCTATAGTGGTACGATACCGATACCATCAATGAGTTATTGTTGCAGCGACGGAAGCGAACTCGCGGTCCGAGTCGCGGACTGGCACGCAGAATTTGCACCGGGTCTGAAACTTGGGCACCTTGTTTGCAGAGCGATCTTCCTGAAGAATTGCAGTAGTTGGATTTTCACGGGCCTTGTAACGCGGCTAGCTGTGCCGCCACCAGGCATACGAGTAATAGATCGACTCGAATAAGCAGAATAGCACCGCAGATCTGACAGCTAGGGGTTGCAGAGGAGGCGTTGCAGCCCCGATAATGTGCTGAGTGTCCAGAGCTCTAAGAAAGAAAAGTGAGCTACAGTATGATCGCGGACAACATACGAGTGATAGGTCGACTCGAATGAGCAGAAAAATTCCGCAGATCTTACAGCTAAGGGCAGCAGAGGAGGCATTGCAGCCCCGAAAGTGTGCTGAGTGTCCAGAACTCTCATGAAAGAAAAATGAGCTAACAGTAAAGATTGCGGACAATCGTGTGGGAAGAACATTTCGGTTGCATAGTGTCAGCAGCTTCAACTTCCGTGTCCCGAATCAGCGGCACTTTGCCAGAAGCTCTGGCGAAGTGGTCCAGAGCCAACGCATAGTTTGCATTGCGTCGCATACGCGACTAAATCTAAAGCTTTTAAGAGGCTCTTACTTAGAGCTTCTCGCCGCGCGCACGCCACCCTTGGTCGTGCCTACGAGCCTTGAACTTCCTTCGAAAGCGCAGGTGAGCGAGAACGTTGATCCCATTTAACACCAATATAATTGGTCAAAACTTGCTATCCTACTCGTGCTCCGATTGGCCACTGGCCACATCCTAAGGCTGTCTGATTCTCTCGATTCCCCCGATCTTCCTTACAAAATCCAAGTGAAAAACCGCTTCAACCGCCCGCATCTTTCTCTCACAAAGCTTTCCGCCAAGAAGAACAACCGACCATCACTCCCGGCAGCAATAGAAGCATGCGCATCGCTTCCACGTCTCTCCTGCTAGCCAGCTTGGCACTGGCGGACGCCCTCAAGACGCCGCTTGAGTATGAGCATGAGTTCTCGGCCTGGATGAAGACGCACTCCGTCTCGTTCTCGGACGCGCTCGAATTCGCTAAGCGTCTGGAGAACTACATCGCCAACGACATGTACATCATGGAACACAACCTCGAGAACGCCTGGACAGGCGTGAAGCTGGACCACAACGAGTTCTCCAGCATGTCGTTCGAAGAGTTCAAGTTCAAAATGACGGGCTACGTCATGCCCGAGGGCTACTTGGAGCAGCGTCTGGCCTCCCGAGTGGACAATCTCTGGAGCGACGTGCAGGTGCCTGACTCAGTGGACTGGCAAGACAAGGGAGGCGTGACCCCCGTCAAGAACCAGGGAATGTGTGGCTCGTGCTGGGCCTTCTCCACTACGGGTGCTGTAGAGGGTGCGGCCTTCGTCTCGAGCGGGAAGCTGGTCAGTCTCTCGGAGCAGGAGCTGGTGGACTGCGACCATAATGGAGACATGGGCTGTAACGGAGGTCTCATGGACCACGCCTTTGCGTGGATTGAGGACAATGGAGGTATCTGTAGCGAGGATGACTACGAGTACAAGGCCAAGGCTCAAGTCTGCCGCGATTGCGAGAAAGTTGTCAAGATCTCGGGTTTTCAGGACGTCAACCCGCAGGATGAACACGCACTCAAGGTGGCGGTCGCTCAGCAGCCAGTTTCGGTGGCTATTGAGGCAGACCAGAAGGCGTTCCAGTTCTACAAGTCTGGAGTCTTCAATCTCACATGCGGCACGAGACTGGACCATGGTGTGCTAGCTGTGGGCTATGGCTCGGAAAATGGACAGAAATTTTGGAAGGTTAAGAACTCGTGGGGATCCTCATGGGGTGAGAAGGGGTACATCCGTCTTGCACGTGAGGAGAACGGACCTGCTGGACAGTGCGGCATCGCCTCGGTGCCTAGTTACCCGTTCGCGACGTTGATTAAAAAGGACGAAGAAACGGAGACCCAGAAGATTGTTGAGGAGCCGCGATCGGTCCCTGCTGCAAACGCCGTGGAGTCGTTCCCTGCCGAAGAAGCACGCGACTTCCGTCCCGTGAACTTGGCTGATCTGTTCTCCTCCGCGAAGATTAAACAGTGTGGTGATGTTGGCAGCGCGATCATTGACTTCTCCGACCTGGAAGTCACCCCGTCGTCCCCTCAACGCGGCCAGCCGGTTTCATTTTTCGGCAATGGGAACGCGAAGAAGGATTTCGACTCGGCGAACTTCAAGCTGGGCGTCAAGCTGGCCGGCACGCAGGTGTTCGGACACTCGGGTAAGCTGTGCGGCGACACCCACATCCCTCTTCCGCTGGGCTTGGGCCACATCGATGTGCACGGCTTCGCGTGCCCCATGAAAAAGGGCAAATCTTCGGACCTGAAGGTGGACGTGAACCTCCCAATCATTGCGCCTGCTGGCAACTACGAGATCCAGCTGACGAGCGATGACGACAGTAACAGCTCCTTGTTCTGCGTGAATGTTGAGCTTGACCTGACGGGTGGCGAAACCGCGAAGAAGACCCACGTGTACGAACCCATTTCGTACATGTAAACCTGGCCGTCCGTGCCCCGAACTGTATTTGAAAAAGCTTAACGAAGCGATAAGGCACATTTTAACCGAAGTGTAGGTGTTATTTTTAACAAAAAAAAATGATTCATTCTATGGCTCGTACGTGAGGAAAATAATCCGCCTTCAAATAAATTTTTGTGCAGGGCTCTGCTTCGGGTAGCTGTCATTAAATCTACTTCAAAAAAGTAAAAATGCCAAGCCCTCGTGAATTTTTACTTTTTTTGAAGTAGTAAATGTTTTTTATTAAAGCGGGATTAGTTGGACCCAAGTTCAATACCGTACTATACTTCTACCCTTTATGTGTACTACTACCATAAGTATGCTACTAGCCGAGTGCCGCCGCTACGCGGCGGTAGTTTAGGTTATGTTTGTCTCCTTGCTCCGCTTCGCTTCGGCGGGATAATTATTCCGAAAATTCTGAGCCCCCATGTGCCTAAATCGACTTCTTTAAATATAATAAATCTGGGTTTCATTTAGACCAGTCGCTACAAAATGTTGAGTTCCTAGTAAGCCGTGCAATTATTTTACAAAAGACTGAGCCCGTAGCATCGTACTTACGATGCTTAAAAAAGGTAACTCTAGAGATCTTGACAAAGTCTCTTTATTATTGTTAGCTTTCACTGTACCTTCATCTTCCACCTAGAATCACCTGCACTTCAAATAGCACTTCTACAAACGCTTCACAATATATTTAGTTTAGCGTCGTGCTCGATTTCATGGGCCGTTTCTGAAACTTAGCTCGAATCAGTGCAAAGGATAGAAATGGCCAGCACTATATACCGGAATTAACGGTATTTTTGCAACCGATCAATTTTTGCAACCAGTGGCCCGTAAAAAGTCTGCAGCACAAACAAAATTAACCAGTTTGGCATCAAATCAGTGTCCCAGTTAAAGCGCGCTATTGCTTAAAATATTGTGAGCAAAGCGACGGTTTCAAATGGACAGGAGTATCTTGTGCGAGATTTGACGCCTTCCGCCGTTCTTACGGTTTTGACTTGAAAGGTACTTTTTACACGGATGCAGAAAATACGTAAATTCCGGTACCCGCTTGTACTGCTTGCAATTAAGATTAACCCTTTCGTTTCCATAAAAATACATAGAGTATGATTTAGCAAAAGTGGGTGGGTCTCTTAAATTATCCGTCCTGGTTTTGTCAAATAGACTAATCGTTTATTGTATTAAATAACGTATTACACCGTATTTTGATATATGAAATTCTCTGAGACGGTGGCAACCCAACTGTCGCAAGCACCAATATCTACCACTTAGAACGCAAGCGTAGTCTAAATTTCACCTCAAATTTTATTGTGTCTCTTACGTTACGGTGTTGTGTGGCACACCGAAGAATGCACTCGAAGCCCTCGACGAGGGGGGAGGGATACATACTAGCGGAAGCGCTCTATAGTGATTTCAGCAAAGAAAATCATTTGTTGGCGTCTAACATCTAAAAGATAGGGTAAAGATTCCCCGAGGCTGCCCTCATTACGGAACCGAGACCGAGACGTCGATGGATGGAATCACTGACTGAGGATACCGACATACGGGTCGACGATCACGTAGCGGTGGCACGTGCACCCGCGGATAGGGCGAGTACTGCGACCCAGGCGATGAATACGAGTGCGTTGTCGGTTCCGGAGGGGCAGCAACAGACGAACGAGGTGCTTTTTGTCCATGACCCGCCGGAGATGACGACCGTCAACACCACCGTCGTCGACAGCAAGCTGGGACTCACGATAACAACAATCGACGGCCACACCATACGACGGAGGTGGCCATGGCGCCAACCTTGGACGGCAAGACGGATCTAGAGGCGTACGGCATTTAAATCTATGTGACGACGACATAAGATGCTAATGTCACAGTGAAATCAAGAAGAACAAGATCAAAGTCGATGGAAGCGTCGTGCAATGTGTGAATATACTGCGTATGGCAGTAAATGCAGGAATCCAACCCAAACGGAAGATTACTGCGAAAAGCACAACGTTACTTTGTGCGAAAGCACCTACTCACTCGATACATCCAGCCACATCTTTGTCAAGAAGCGTCATGGTCATGCTGGCAGAAGTACCATGGATATTATCTGCCTAATCTGGTCTACAATCTCGAAGGTCATCTCATGCGAAGCTCTTCGATATACAAAATGCAGGCACCTTTCCTCCGATCAAAGGCAAGCAAGAGGACTGCGCGTTAGGCTCACGTGGCTCACGTGACCGCTGGTCACTAGTTCCGGTGTCGCATCGGTACAGCAATTTGATTATATGAGAAAAAATGAGAAGTGGATTTATAGATACTTGGTTGGTGCAGATTTTTGTAAGCGAAACTACCCACACTACACTGCAAGCTTGAGGACAAACCACGCTTCGGTAGCTCTCAACGTGAAGATATTATTGCGTCAGATGTCCATATGGCCGGTTGCGAGTCATCGTGAACTGCATTTTCTCCCAGACCATCGGCGAGGTGCAAGTGGCTGCTGGTGGGACGAATTTGCATTAGTCAAGGTGGCCAACGACTAGCAAAGAGGCTACATCCTCTCGCACTGTTCCGTGCCTGCCGACAAGATGAATTGGCGTTTGACGAGCAGCGTGTGTAGCAATCGCTGCAGGTCCAACACAATGGACATCAGTCGGAAATTCGCAGTCTAATCACCAGCCACACCGTGTACAAACCGTCGTAGTAGCTACCGCGCATGATTGTTGTTGCCGCTGACGCTTCGTGTTCACATCGGTTAGGGAATGCAGCGGCCAGTGTAGCAACGGTATCGCTCCAAACGGGCAGCATGTATGACTGACGTTCGGCGCCCATGTAGCGTTAGCATCGTACAGCGTGCGGACCGGCGTGGCGACAGCGACTTGCCGGCGTTAGCAACTTATGTGTGGACCAGCGTGACGACAGCATGGGAATCGAGCAGCATTTCCACCAGAGATTTTGGTGGTGTCAGGCAGCGTGCAATGGTAGTGACATCGGTCAGTGTCAGGCGGCGGGTGGGTTAGCAGAGATGGGTGGGGGCAGTCGGTATGAACCCGAGTGTTCACAAGAAAGGAAATTGCGGAATGAGACTCGTTGGGGCTTGGCGCGCGCTCGACGCCCCCGCACGCGAGTTTGAATCGTTGACCCTCCAAAGCGGGCCAAAACATTGCGAGCTTCAATGTTGAAGTCACGTTTTCGCCGATGTCCTCGGTTTGACCTATCAAATAGCATTCCGATGATTCTAGCAGTCTGATTGGCTAGCAAAGTGGTCTTTAATATACGCGTATGGCTACCTATTTCGATTATGGGTAGTACCTATTTTTGCTATGAGGACCAATTACCTTGCAGTAGTTATACCCGACAGCGTATGCTCCTTTGTCGGGTCCGTTTTGACGTAGAAAAGCGTACCTGAGGAAATGTAAGCCAGTAGTTATGTGGCTATGCGCTTCAAGACCACATCCTCAAAAAAGGTAATCCTAACTTTGATCCTGGAGGTAGTAGTTAGATCTCTACCACAGCATGTCGTTCGCCAATTTGTGTAGTATTATGCTCTGGGTTTTACAATGACATCTCCAGTTATCTTTTTAGGTACGTTTTGGTTGGAATTGGCTATTGCTATTTTTCGTACAATGATCTTTCGAACGGTCTGATTGGTCGGAATCACGTTCGGCACTGTTTAATTTCCAAAAAAAATGCGTTATGCAGAGTATCGTGAACGCATAAAAAGACGCCAAGGACAGTAAACAACGCCACGTGGTGCAGGCACCATCAGCTACAAGACACAAGCGTTTGCTGGTGGCGCAGCAACACACATGGTGCGCCGTTGTCGTCATCATGACGTCCCCCTTGGTGTCGATCATCAACCTGTCGATGACCGCCATCTCGGGGCCGGACTGGGCAAGGAATACGAGTGTGGCGGCGGCTCCTCTGATATCGCCGCCACACTCGTATTCTTCGCCCAGTTCGAAATCATCGCCTCTTCCACGATGCGTGCACCGCTATGTGGTCGCCGAGGCGTACGTCGGTAGTCGTTGTAGGAGGCAAGTGTGCGACCCGATTTTGGAAGGCAGGCCCTCACATTCGTAGTGCTGAGCGTTGATTCCTCAGTTGCAGAAGTCAAGTAGCAAGTAGGTACCCTGTATGGCGAAGTGGAAATGCACCGGCGTTGTGGGAACAATCTGAGTAGAGCGGTGATCTGTGTGGTGCTGTGTTACCACGCGCTCTGGTATAGTAAATATCGTTTTGAGTGTTGAAACTATTGTCCTGTGTGCTGCTCTGGATCGATCATACGACAATTTGACTATCATACTCTGCCCTCATGTCACTGTATATGAACCAAATTGTTTATTTTTATTATTATTCGAGCCACAGCTCGTACAGGTTGCCTTTGCCTCATTCAGTTTAGGTATTTATGCAAATAATACCGTTCTTTCTCATCCCATTTCTCTAGCCAATGGTAGGGTTCGCTTGGAGGTAGCACATCATATGTCAAACCGACAGATTGCTCTTGCTCCCACAATGGCGATCGATAGTAGGCACACTTGCTGCACGTGCATGGCTCTCGTATATCCATATATTCGAACTGATCCGCGAGAATGTCAATTTCGTCGTCCTTGTCACAAGTATCCAAACTTATATCTCCTTGCTCAGGTATTGAAGCAACATTTCCAGCTGTAGCACCAACTTGTAGGGCATCAAGCTCATCAATCGCACTGCTCTTCGTACCTACATTAGCACTATGCAATACTCCGACCGAGTTACCAGTTTTCACGTAAGGTGCTTCATCTGCATACGCACTGTTGAAGTACCCAACAAGTGCTTCTTCCCCCAAGAAATAGTCTTGACCATTTATTCCATTTGGGTTGCCTCCAGGACGAACGTAGCGATAGCGCAAATCCAAACTTCTACTCGACGAGGGTTTATAGGACCATCCCACACGGCGTAACACTTTCCAAACGTCCTTGAAATTCACAGAATTATCTGTTGCATAAAATAAAAAACAAACATGTTATCACCTGCTACCCGTAGTCTATAGTCTAGTGACTATACAAGTGCCACACCTCGAGAAAGCTGTGGTGTGTTGCTGGCTTGAGACCTGCGCTGACGCTTTGAAGCCCGCTCAGCCATCTCTGCGCTCAGTTCCTAACTCCTCTCGCTCGCAGCTTTTCAGAAGTGAGGTCCAAATTGGACCTCCGAGATCCACTCTGCCTCCATGGAGCATCGCCACCTTCTTCCACTGTGGCAAGGCTGTCATTCACGGTACTGCACCTTGTGCCAATGTTGGGATAGAAGGAAGATTTTCGTGTGTTTTCGACGAATCATCAGTGCCGTCAATTATTTTCAGCAAATCATATTGCAGCAATCTGAACCATACATTATGTACTGTTTTGATTAAACCCTCTCAAATGCGATTAATAAGCTCGCAAACCCCTTCGCAATTGATATACTAAAACCCTACATGATGTACGGTTTTGAAAGTTTAACTTGATTAAAGTATGTAAGGCTTAATATAGAAATGAATGGGGGTGACGAAAGGGTTAATCACTTCTCATACCAAACTTAATGAAAGCTAAAACATATTCAAATTGTATTGTTTTTATGCATGTAGCGCTCATTGTGCCGATTCAGAATTACATGTTGAATCATGTGTCGCAAGACGCCTTGCTGTGTGTGTTTTTTTTTAATAGTTGATGATTCCAGGATAGTTAATTGTCGTTTAGGCAGGCTCCAATTTATTAACGTTTCTTTATGGGTCTACTTAGTCAGCTATAATTATAACCTCCCGTGTTTTGTTGTTGTCTTGCCACTCCATTTAAAAGCGTATCCTACGCCCTTGTCGCCGACACGTCCGCCCGTTAAGTAGTATGGGTTTTGCTGTCTAAACAACGCTTAGAAAACAATGATTTACAGCACTATCACATGTAAGTTCTTCTTGTTCAATCTAAAACTATGGATCAAGTGACAGCGTTTATTGGCACAGTGTTGATCTTACGGGCAGTTCTTACGGCCAGCTTCTTGTTGTATGATTTGGTAGCACAGTCAGTTACCTCACACTCAGATACTAGAGACCTTGTGCAGCTGTCTCAAAACAGTGAAAATGTACACTGAAGGCGAATGGGGATAGGGCAGACTAGTCATTTTCTATTTTTGCTGGGAGAAATGTACGTTAGCTTACTGCTCACGGTGACCACAGATTACAAAGAAACGAGTGGCCGAGACTACTTAGCGCTGGCATGGCTGATGCAGACTGCAACATTGAAGAGCCCCCCCCCCAATCCAGTCAGAAGTCCCAGCATTTGTAAGCGCAAGAAGGCCTTCCGTTTCGTACCGTTGAGTGACATCATGCTGCTCAAAGAAGCCCTCAAGCACAGACCCTGCATGGTGAGACGCTGGCCGCGTGGACAAGCGTCGCCACAGTACCCAGGCAGCGCTCACATCGTGTACCGCCGACGGCAAGGCTTGCCGTCGCCGCTTCAACACGCTCCTGGAGGTATTTCGCCGCGACGAGCTCGAGTCGTTGAGAGCGTCGGGTTCTGCCGAAGACTACGAGGAGCGTGAGCAACTAATGATAGACTTCATGACTCTGGTAAGTTTTAATTGATACTGGTGACATAAGTTTTGATTATGCTTTTTATCTACAATATAATGAGCACGCACAAGCGAAGGCTGGCAAGACAGAAAAGGAGAAAAGAGAGGCTGAACACCGTGAGTCGGCTTCGGCAGAAGTAGCTCAGAGTGCAATGGAGGGCTTACGACGCTCCCGTTCAGGAAGCTCTGAAAGTGAGCTATCGACCCCCCCAGCCGAGCAAAAAGAAGAAAAAAGTCAAGCACTGAAGCTCTTGTCGAGTTTCTCGACAGCAAGGCAGATAGAAGCACGGATCTCTCGAGCGAAGCAAAAAGAGCGACAGCTTGACCTAGAAGAGCGCCGGCTTGCGCTAGAAGAGCAGCGTCTGCAGCAGGACCGAGACAAGCTAGACAAATTGATGGGAATGATGGCTAGCCAGATGGGGCTCATGTTCAAGTTGATAGAGAAGATGAACCAAAAAAGCCGCATATGCATTGTTTAGATACTCTGCCATTGTTCGTGGTTTCAAACCAAAGAAGGCAGACGTTTGACTACCGTAGATGCACGTGTGTAAGTTTGTTAGAAATGCGCCTATGACGTACATCTTGCCGAGGCGCTGTAGAATCACCTTTTGGTTTTTCGAGAAATCTACAAACGCCCAATAGCGAACAATTTTTCCAAATCCCCACTCCACACTAACGCGTACTTTGCTCATTCGCTTGTTGAATAGTTGCTCGTCTTCTGTTAGCTTGGCTCTTTTAAATGGAGCAACAATATGTCGTTGCTGGCCATAAGCAGGGTCTCCATAGAATACATATTGATAACCATCAGCACCAAGGCATGGAGACGCTGCCTCGAGAAGCCCACTTTGCTGCAAAATATAGGCATCGTGACGTGTACCCGGAAAGGGACCACTTAGGTGAATTATAATACCGTCGGGAGCAATCATGGACTGATATTTTGGCGCATGCTTTCTCTGCAACAGACACAGCAAGTAACCTGTCAAAAACGATTATTTAGAGCCTCACAATTTTGTAGATTACCTTGTGCCCATTGAACATGTACTTCTGGTGCCGTACTGGACGACAAGTACCGCGTACTCTACCGTCAATAAATCCGACACACGTTCGTAGTGGTGCGCCCTTTAGATGGATAGCTCTTGCGTACGTGTCGAGTGTGTCACTGCAAAGCCAGACTTGGCCAAAGCTTAGTAACTTGTGATACGTGTCGTAGAGATTATCTATAACCGCATTAGAAATCGAAGAAATTGCTGCCTCGTCCCGCCCCGAACAGGTCCTTTCGATCATCTAAACGTGCTGGATATGCCATACGCCGGAGAAATATGCATAGAGCCTCGAGTGCTGATACATGTACGAGATAGCGTTGGCGAGTAGGAAATGGGTCTGGAAGCTTTAAATGGTCTACAAGGAGAAAAATGTCATCTTTCTCAAAACGGAATTCTCTTTTCCAGGTGCCGTCATGTGCTGGCAGGTTAAAGTTGAAGCGATAAGAGGCCCGAGCGCTGTTTTCGCGCGCCAATAGCCCAGCAATCACCACTTCGTCCTCGTCAGAGCTGGAGCTGTCACTGTCCATTGCTTTGCTCCTATCGAAATGCTACTGCTGCACAAGGCTTTAGTCTCATATGTTCCCTGTCTAATTGGATATCATCTCACTGTACATATTCACTGTTTTTAGACAGCTGCACAAGGTCTCTAATAATTAATATTTCTACAACAAAACAAATTATTTTAGTCGCAGAAACTATTAAGAGCATATTATTATTTAGATTTAATAGTATGTCCTCGGAAACACACATTCCTACGAGTACGCTAAGCACCTTGCAGCATAGGAAACGTCTTTAGGGGATATTTCATTTGAGAATAAGTAGCTCTGTTTAGCATTCAAATATTAAAAGCAACATGCATTATTAAAAAAATAAATATTAGTATTAATACTTCGTAGTATTAGAACGATGCCGCCTTCGGATAATGGATAGCCTTGTGCAAATCATCATATGTAATCTGTGAACCACATGTATTTACTGATGTAAGCTACATAATTCAGTTTAAAGCAATTAGAGCCGCCTTTGCTCCGCTCGACAGCCAATGATAAAGCTCAAAAACCTGAGCGTTTCGTGTGACGGACGGGCAGACACCGTGCTAGCCTTTATAGTTTAGGACTAGCCGTCCCCCGCCGCTACGCGGCGGAGTGACATGGTTTGTTGGAAATGAGGTGGCCGCAAATTTAAGTGCTTCTTGGTGTTGCGTGCTTTGTGAGCGTCGTTCACCCCAGTAGGTCTTGGCTTTGTGTAGGCTAGTCTGTCGTCTGTGTAATAGTTAGCTACCGTAGTGGTGCGCTCCGTGGATCGGTGAGCTCTGTTCTACCCAGGCATCGTGCTCCAAAGATTAATTATTTCCCGTTTCTGGCCTCCCGCGGGCTCAGGTTTGGTCGGTTGACTGTGCTCCATGTTTAACCTTGGTGTTGTTGGAGAATTGTTTCTGTGCACTCTCACCGGTACGTGTTCTACCGTGGCTTCGAACGTCCGTGTTTTTCCGTCATCCGTGCTTTTCAGCATGCTGGGGTGTCAATATTTTAGTTCCTTCCGTGGTACGTACACTCCCGTCATGTTCTTGTTCTTCCAATTTTCATGGCTGCGTGCTCTCCCGTGGTTCGTCTCTTTCTGAATAGCTCGTGGCTTTTGCTGTTTTCGTTCCCATCCGTGCTTTCACTACTACCCCAGCGTGTACATTGTCTAGCTTAATGTTCTTCCGTGTTTCGTGCTCTTACCTGTGTTCTTGTTCTTCAGTGGCCCCGCGTCACCTCGATCATCCAGTGCACCTGATGTACGCTACGTAGCGTGCTGGAAAGTGCGCCAACTATCTTATTTCGCACATTACACGCGCGAATACAAACTAATTATCACAGCAAAGGATATAGGTTTTTTCTCGCGGTGGCGGAGTGGTGTGTGGGTGTGAGGACGCCATTATAGTCACATTTGAAAAGTTTATAGTAATTAATATTAGTAAAAAGCTGTGTACTTTTATCTAACGCTGATATAATAATTACGTGTACTACTACTACAAAGTTTCTCGTTCTAAATATTAGTAATATCACTTCTATTTTTAGATTGTGCTACATTTAATACATGTATGTACGTGTACTACTACTACAAATAACTGCAAGCAAAAATATGAGGCATTTAGAGAAGCGTTTTTTGTAAGAAACACTAGCACAAAAGTACTACGAAGCTTAAAAGATCATATTATAACCAATAAGTACTAAAGATCCAGTTTAAGCCGAAATATAGGTCACCAGGGTCTTAAAAAGGTTTCAACAGCTCCTACGACGAAATAGTACGTGTGTGCTCACCCGCGCCGTCTACTAATGCTAACTAACGCTCACACAGGCAGCACCCTTTGCGTCGAGAGGCGCTCCGCGGCTGAAAATGAGAGCAAAATGAAATTTGAACGGTGCTTTTAAGTACGATGTGTAGACCACATACAAAGTGTACATCACATTATGCGATTTTAGCCAATCAACGCTGCCTTGGCTGCGCTCGACAGCCAGTAGAACGCCTGTATTTGCGCTACATCTTAAAACCCTAGCCCGTTACGGACGGACTGACAGACAGACACCACACTCCACTAGGGGGAAGTGTTGACCCACCGCTACGCGGCGGAGTGACATGGTTTGTTGGAGATGAGGTCCCGCAAATTTAAGTGCTTCTTGGTGTCGTGTGCTTTATGAGCGTCGTTTACCCCAGTAGGTCTTGGCTTCGTGTACTTAGCCACTTACCATTCCGAAGTCTCATGTGGACCCGTATAATATCGTGGTTTAGTACGCTTCTGTTACCCCGAACTACAGGTTGGATGCCGTGTTCTTCAATGGCCCATGCTCTTCCTCGCTTCGTGGTTCCCTGCTCACCCGTGGCTCACGCTGCTTAGTGGGTATGCGTCCTCTCTTTTGCGCTCATGCTCTTCAGTAGTACGACCCTCTTTCGTGGCTGCTAACTATTCCTTGTTCTCAAACGTTTACGTGGGTTGCACCGGCTTCATGGTATATAGTATTTCGTGGCCGTTGTCCTCCCATCGTCGGTACTCTAGCCGCCGAAGGGTGCTATTCCGTGGTTTGGTGCCTCCACGTTGTCGAGTTGTTCCATCGCCCGTGTATCGTGCTCTTCTGGTGAAGTATAATCGACCGCGTTATCGCGCTATCATGCAATCGCGGAGTGGTTCTGCTGTCCTATGCTATCGTGCTCGCGTAGTGTATATGCGTTGCCCATGTTATCGTGCTCTACAATGGCATCGTGCTCCGCGGTGTGCAATCGTGGTCACCCCACCCATTTATTGGCTGGTCTGCCGTGGGTTCAATAGAGTTCTAATGTGGTGTTGTCCTCCGTGGCTCGGTAAGCTCACGTTCTACAGTGGTGTCGTGCTCTGTGGCGCGGCAGTTTCCTGTCTTTAGCTCCCGTGGTTGCGTGCTCTCCCACGATTTAGTGGCTGGGCCACCGTCCGTGCTATCGTTATATTTCGCGGTATCACGGTTGGTATGTCGCCCGAGTTATCGTGAGCTACTGTTATATAGTGCTCCGTGGCTCGGCTCTCCCCTGGTATCGTGTTCCAATGCTTGATAATTTCCCGTTTATGGTCTACCGCGGCGTCATGTTTGGTCGGTCGACTGTGCTTTGTGCTCTACCGCTGTGCTAAGGGAGAATTCCTGCCCATGCACTCTTACCATTACATGCTCTACCGTGGCTTCGAGCGTGCGTGCTTTTTTGCATGCTGGGGTGTCAACAATTTAGATCCCTTCCGTGGTGCGTACGCTCCCGTCATCTTCTTGTCCTTCTGTCTTTTTCACGGCTGCGTGTTCTTCCGTCTTTCATGCTACGCATAAAACTTCGTGGTTTGCATCGGCTCAGTCTTCTATTATCGCCCATGGCCTTCCGTGCTTCGTGTTGTTCTTCAATCCTATCGCGTACATAGTGTGGTACAGTGTTCCTTCGTATTTCGTGCTCTTGCTTAATCATGTGCCTCCGCGCTAACTTAATCTGAAACGCTGTTCCCATTTTATCTGATGTACGCTACATATCGTGTTGGAAACTGTGTACATTCTCTACACTACGTGCATATACAAAGGAAAACATTCTATTTTTCTCGGCGACGGAGTTGTGTGTGTGGGACCACTATAGTCATCTTTTAAAAACGTTTATAGTTCTATATATTAATAATATCATTATGTATATTTATAATACGTATACTATTACTACAATAGCTGCAAGCAAAAATATGAAAGATATTTAAAATAGTACTAAGCAAAAAGTATTGTAAGTAAAATTATTACAGAAGCCAAAATTATATTATAGCCAATAAGTACTAAAGTTTCAATTTAAGCCGAAATATGGGTCACCAGGGCCTACAACGTTTTTCAACAGCTCCTACGACGATATAGTACGTGTGTGCACATTGGCGCCTTCTACTAATGCTAAATAACGCACACAGGGAGCGCCCTTTGCGTCGAGAGGCGCTCCGCTTTCTTACGGCTTGGGGTATGGTACCGGCGTTTTTGTTAAATAGAGGCATTCAGAAGCACCGTTATTTTAAAAATTCGGTATTGAAAACCACGTAGTGTGGTCCACGCTGAAATTTTCAGCGCAACGTACGTGTTTTTGGCTTCCGTCGAGCGGTAGCTGAGGGCTCTCTTACCGTCCTTCAGATTCCAAAGCAACGCAGACGACCGCGCTGCAGATCCTGCCAATGCGAGGCAAATGCTCGTTCTCAGACTGCGCTTTCACGGAAGAGGACGACGTAGACGTCACCAAGTGTTCATCCTGCTCTAAGAAGGTCCATCATATATGCTCTAACGCCATCTACGAAGGAGATCTCTCCGTGCGAGTGTGCTCGCACAACTGCGTGATTGCCCTTGGCTTGCCGACGCAGTCGCGCACTTTGTGGACTTCTTCTGCTGCTTCTACGAGTGATAATCAACTCACTGGCGGCGCTAGAGCGCATGGAAAGACCCCATGGAAGAGTAGCAAGGGTAAAAAGAAGACCAGCGCTCCCAACAGCAACAAGAAGGAGTCCAAGCAGGCGAAAAAGTTTCATTTTACGACTGGAGATGACTTGGCATTGCTTAGGTAGATTTTGAGCGTCCAGCCTTATGCCGCAAAGCACGGATCCGTCACGGCTCGTTACCAAGACGTGGCAGACAATTTTAACGAGCATTTGGGCGAGGAGTTGAGCTTGAGAACTATCAAAGAACGTTTTTTTCTTCTCCTCAAGGATTTCAAAACGACAGACAATCAATATCGGAGGAAGTCGGGGGTGGCGGAGGAGTACACCGAGCATAAACAACTACTTCAAGACATCACTGATGCTATGCGTGATCTTCAAGATGAAAAAACGAAAAAGAAGAAAGCAGTTCAAGATAAGTCGGATCGGCTTGAATCCGCAGGTGAAAGGCTTCGACACCAAGCTATAAACCGCCGTTGCCAGCGAGCCCAGACAATGCAAGATGAACGCAGTGACTGTGAGGAGAGTGCAGATGAATCATCGTTAGATGAAGAAGAATCAGTTAATCGGTCTTCGACAGACTCTACTAAATCTGGTGGTGGTGTCACAACTGCTCAAGTCAACGCAGCAACAGTCAAGTTCATTGAGAGACAGCGCAAGCGCCATAAGGATGAACACGAGTTGCTGCAACAAGAGCTCGCTTTTAAGCGAGTAAAGGCGGAGAATGAAGAGCAGCGATGGAAGAAAGAGTTTGATTTCCGCAAAGCTGAAGCTGATAGGAGTGATAAAAAATGGAGTGAAGAGGTTGCGCTACGGCGAGCTGACATGGAGCTACGTAAAGAAGAGCTTGCTCTTCTGAAACTTCAACTTGATGCCCAGAAGACCTCCGGGGATATCATTACGCAAACGCTGGTGTAAGGCCGCAGCTTTTTTACGTGGATCTATTGCTGTGATCCTGGTCGTTACTAGCTGGATTTCCTTACGCGTGGAGTAACTACTGGTCTGCATTTTGATAAGAGCAAAAATACTCGTCGAATGTTGGTGGCTTGCACGAAAAATACTTTGAGTTGTTGTTTCCTCCTCGAGCAATTGTGATGCAGTTTGTGAATAGAACTCCGAGCTTGTAGAGGGTGGCGGTTGGTGTTGTTGCAATTTGCTGATGGCGCTTGAAGTCGAGGAACGAAAAGTATTTGGTTACTTCTCCATATGACCACTCAACCGACACTATGATAGCGCTCATCGCCTTATTCAGTTCGTGTTGGGGGACGTCAACACGGCAGCCTTTAAACGAACAGCAGAACACGTTTGTACATCCGTACGCTGGGTCACCATAGATCAGCTTGTTGTGGAAATTCGAGTTCTTCTCGAGTACATCCTTGAATCCGCTCTCGTTCAACATGAACAAATCATGGCGACGGCCATCAACGGGACCAAAAAGATGCGAAATAAGTCCATCCGGGGTGACAACAGTCTGGAACTTGAGTGCGTGAACTCTCTTGTGACCATTGTACATAGCTTGTTGACCTTTGCTCGGCCGACAAATTGGGCGAATAGTGCCGTCAATAAAGCCCCAAACCTTCGATCCCCAATGGCTCCTTGGCAGATATCGCCGCACAGTATCGATCCAAGTTGCTGATAATTCGCTCTTCGTCCCAGTAGATCATATCTCCTAAATTCTTGTCGATGAACTCGACAACAAAGTAGAAAATGTGGCACAAGGCCGACGGGGCCCTGCCAAACATTCCAGCCATATCCAGCCAGCGCTGTGGGTATGCCAGGCGGCGTAAGCAAACGGTCAGCGCCTCGAGGGAGTTAGTGCGTACTCCCTCCCGTGTACGAATGATATTTGGAAGCTTCAGATGGCGCGCAAGTAGATGTAGTTCCCCCACAGTGAAGCGAAACTGGTCTTTCGCTTCCTTGTCAGACATTGCAAGGATGTTCAGGCGAAACTCAGGGACAAGGATGCGCTCTCGGTACGGCAGGGACGCTGGTCGCATCAACCAGAGTAGCAAAACTTCATCGTCGTCGTCAGCAGACCGGGGCCTCTTCATTAGCTTGAGTGCCTTAGTTCGGGTATCAACGTTGAAGTTGCTATTGTGAGTTGAACATTCACTCTGGCTAGATACGTGAACATTCACTCTGGCTAGATACGTGTTTCTATTACGTGTTTTTACTTGAACGGTAGTTCTGAAGCAGCAATACTATTTTCAAAACACGTAGCAAAACGCGGTATCGACGCTACGGGTTTTTAGCTACGTGATTTCATTGAACGGTGCTTCTGAATGCCTCTAATAGGAATGTTGTATATGATGTGATATTACTTGTTGTATGGACAGCAGGTAGACTTGATGTCAACTGCGACAAGGCGCAGCATATCGGAGACGTCGGAAACGTACCGGCGAGCCAGCAATCAGCAAATCCAAATGCTGGCTCCTCAGCGAACATTCGTAATATTGAGGCTGTGCTCCCAGCATCTAAGGAGGGTGTCTATCATCTAGACGTCACGGACAGATTCTACACGTAGATGCAGCTCGTCTTCAAGCTGCTCCATCGTAACGTGTACTCAACTGGGACCATCATGGGAGACTTGGTCGGCTACCCGCAGAAAAAAGTGGAGATAATCGAGATCGACCAACGGCCGAGGCGCATGGCACTGTATGTATAGCGATAGCAGAAGTACTGCCCAAAGGTGACCGGGCTCGTGTAGTGGGACCACAAGGCCGTGAAATTCTTGAGAACAGGCTCCTGCCGATAAATGGAACATGCAGTACAGTACGTACATTTTGCCTTTTGTTTATACTCATAAAATAACATTGTGATGTGTATTAGGGAGACGGATGAGGGGCGCGGGAGGATGCGTCATGTCGTCCCTTGCCCGTCCATGTTGTGTGACTACAACCACTGGATGGGTGGGGTCGGCATTCATGACCAACTTCGTCTTGAGCGCTATTACCTTCAGCTACAGACTTGGTGTAAGAGTACTCTAACTCAATTTTCATGGGTCTCGTGGACGCACCTATAGCATTTTCAGAGAGGCACTGAAGCAGGCCCATGCCAAGCCTATTTCACAAGTTGATTTCCTACTGCAGTTGCACACACAGCTGCTCGGGACGAAGAAAGAAGACTTTGACGAGGCAAGTGTTCATGCTGTATCTCCTGCATGTTGTACGTACACCCCGGGGATATGGACAACATGTCAGAGTTGGGAGTTTTGCTGTAGTCGCATGTTGGGCGTCGTAAGTGACGCATATCGTTTGTGCTGTCTGCTCTTGAAACCGATAGCGAAGGTGCTGAGCTTGCACCTTTTGGCCAGTCGAATGCCATGACTGGCAGTTCGTGAACGGAATTCGCAAGCGTCGGCTAAGGCAATGCAAGGTTTGCTCGATTTACAGCTAAAATATTGGTGAGCGCTGTGCAACGAAGTACTCATGCACTGCTTGTAGCATTCCGGGATAAAGCGCGGTACGTACAGATTTGCTGGTGC
>NW_003303755.1:149657-179278 GCF_000142945.1 Phytophthora infestans T30-4
CATCCCGTCTTGTTCAGAGGAAGTTAATGTCGGCGATGGGGTTACGGATGTGCGATGCCCGTTTTTGACGTTCAAGAAGTTGATCGGCAAAACGCTCAAACACGTGTGCGTCGCTGATACACTGCGTCCGTTTGTCGATTCTCTAACTCAAAAGAAGATGACCAACAACTTCACGTTCACTTCCACCGTCACAATGGACCAGACGGGAGATGTTGAAGTCAGCGATGTTGATATCAGCAGCCCATCGCCAAAGACTGCAGCTGCACTCGAGGCTTCACTGTGGACGATGTTTGGGGCCTTGATCCTCTGCTTCATTGTGCTGTTGATTCATCATGCCGTCAAACGCCGACAGGAGTACGGATCCATCCCAATGTAGATAAGCAACCGCTAGACTTCGGGAAAGCCCTGCTCATATGGATAGTATCAATTATGAATACATGTTTCAAACAATGGTGTTGTGTCCATAGCATATTTGGATTTTTCTGCTCAATTTGGCTCTCGTAGCTGCATATATCCACGGAGAAGTGACTACCTGCATCATCGATCGTAGCCTTGATGACCTGGTAAGCCGTACCGATTGTTACGGACGCACTATTATAATCTAATGCAAAGTATGATATTGGATTGACGACCAGTGCGACGAACAACACTAAGGATCACAACTTGTGAAGCAGAAGTCACCACAATGCAACCGCGCACAAAAACAATGCCCAGTCCCAGGCGATCATGTCGAACACAGCAAATTTGGTCGTGGCAGCGGTGGACGAGTACATGATCATCTGTGCCATGGTTGACGAAGCGACTTCCGGTACAATTCCCATTTCAATCTTGATGGGACCAGTGATGATACCTCCGCCAACGCCGAACATACCCGCAGCAATTCCCGCAAAAGCGCACCCCAGGGTGATGTATATCACGTTCATCTCCGCCCACTGAATCCACGTACTACATGTAGTAGTTGACAGAAGCTTAGCGCATGTAAACTTTGTACAAGTAGTGTGAAGTTGCTAAAACGAATGCTGCTACCCGTGGCCCACGCCGTGGGATCTCAACTAGCAGGATCACCCAGAACGCCACACTTCCACAATTTGTTGTGGACCACAATACACGGACGCGTCTCCAATACTGGTAGCCACCAACTCCAAGGTAGCAGGTCAGGATGGCAAGATGGGCCCCCAGGCAAAGCGCCGCTCCTCGTCAAGAATTCGCGCAAGGTCACCCACCACCTGTACAAAAATCGTCAGCTTCGACAGGCTTTGCAGCGAAAGCTTCACCGGTCACTGATCTTGGGACACTGCGGTGTTTTTCCTCTAGAACCTCAATAACGCTTGAGCCGGGCTACCAGCATGATATGTCACCAGGCATTCCGATAATACAATTGCAATCATATTGAAGGTCCATGCCAAAATAAGCTATTGCTACAAAAACTACAGCTTAAGAAATAAATAATTGACATCAATAGTAGTGTATTGGAAAATTTACTACTTAGATGTACAGCACTGTGCGTTCCGATAGCTGCTACAGTGTTTGCGTCCCAGAAAGGCCGATTCTTTTTCAGGAACAACACGGTTTCAAGGTGAATAGGCAGCATACGCTGGCGATGGTGGGAAAGAGTATGTTTCGCCACACTTAAAAGACGCTCCACGGTGTTTGACGTCGGCGGGATGAAAAGCACACCATCAAATACCTTCTTTGCACCGCGCCACTTTTTTCTAGTCGCCAAGACTCTGTCGGCAAAGCCCTGTGGGCGTCCGTGCCTAGTGTCCGGTGTCGTAATTGCGGGTACCGTCTCAAATGGCTGCAACATCAGCTCCTGGTCGTTCGTCAGCTCGTCCACGGCGCCTGACAGGGCTACAACGCACGCTCGCGCGAAGTCCACGTCCTAACAATATTTGCGTCGGCAGCAAGATACTTTTTCACAACGGAAATGCTTCTCGATGAGCGCATCAAAGATATCGCGCACATCGAGAAGCGTTACGTTGTCGTCTTGAAGCTTCATGGTGGCCGACTGGAAAGTCGCCAAGCTGGCAGTAAAAAAGTAGCTGCAGACTTGCTTGGTCGTGAAGGTGTTGGCGAGAGCCATGGTAAGATCAAAAATGATAGACGAGCGCCTCAGGTTCGCGTTTTGAGCGACCGTTGCTACCCATCTGGAGACCGAGCTCCGTATCTACGCAAAACAAAGCAGAAAAAACTAGATTTTACGAAAAAATAAAGTACTTTGTTGTAAATACAAAATAACTAATTGGAAAAAGTCATCCAATTTGTAAAAATCAATAATTAAGTGTAAACTATTGTATTGAAGCAGCAATACAATGATTATTTCGGAATGCCTGCTTGGACCTAGGGTGATGCACTAATCGCGCCCACGTCTGTAGCTTTTCTCGTAAGCGGGAGGTGTTCGGCCCGTGTCTTTCTCAGACTCCGCGCCCGCTATAGGTGTCGGCTTAGCCATCCACAAAGGTTGAACAGGTAGTCGATGCAACTTAGAATGCGCGCGATGGCGATTAGATGCTTTCCTGTTGCAGCCGGAGCCTGTCGCGGGGCCGACTTAGTGTTGACTTTGGTGCCTCCTATAGGCTGACACTCACGCACTGCGTTATACGGCGTGGAGGACGTGGACGACGCGAGCGGCATGGTCAACAGCGGAGATGTGAACGCCATCGGCACAGGCGAGAAAGGCAGTCAAAGAAGAAAAATGTGAAGGACCTCGAGCTACCTACTTTTACACCTTCTCCGAAAGTGTGTGTATGTACATGAAAAAAACCGTATAGAGTTGGCGTTGAAGGGCGCGGAAGAGCCAGGCCGTGGCACCTGGTCGGACAAGGCGTTATACTTCATCTTAGGAAACAAACTTATGGAAAACGCTTCCAAATGGTGGGTGGATATGGATCGACGGCTGTCGGAACGCTGCCGTACATGACGTTTTTTATTTAAAGAAGGTCCTACTGCGACGCTATAGCGAAAAGTTGGACAAGTCGGCGGCAGAGTGGCGAGTCAGCATGCGACGCATGATGCCTGGTAAGACACATGCTGGCTTTGCCGCCAGACTGCGAGATGTGGTGAGTAGGAATCAGACAGCGAACGGGTGCTTCTGGCACAATTTTATCGGTGTCTCGATAAGACCACGAAGAAGCTGGTTAAACAGGATCCGAAGCCAAGGATGGAGGAAGCAGTAGACAGAGCAACCGAGATAGATGACCCCATGGACAACGTGGCCCAGGGTATGGTTAATATTGGCCAATCATGGGCAACGCCACCCAGCCGGTATATAATTCCTTTGGGCGGCACTTTGGGGCAAACAGGTGTCATACCTGGCATCAGCGACACTGGGTTGGTAGCTTTCGCGCACACGAGCGCGGAGAATGGTGCATCGGCGACTAGCGACATGCAGCCGGTCGCTCTCTTCACCATTCTGCAGGGGGTCTACAACACATACCCAGGCACCTGGGATCCACCACCTGGTCACGTGTGGAACGGTAAGTACTGGTATGAACCAAGGAAGGTGGAGAAAAGGCGAACGGTTGCTAGTGCGAAGCCGAGCAGTGCCCACAAACAGAAGCAAACGGGTACCAAAGTCAAAGTCAGGCAAGCACCCGATTCAAGTGATGATGAAGAGGCGATAAATTTCAAGAAGAAGCGCTTCAAAGCGGCCATTCCGACAGGCCACGGCGTACACCAATCGGCGAACCAGTACGAAGCCTGACGGCGGATAACGACCAGCTAGTGACCCACCAACGTGTGGTAATGGGCAATCAAGGGACCCCATATGGCCAAACGGTCATTGGGAGAGGTAGTGTCCCGACTCATCCCAAGCCAAAATGTTATGTGTGTGTAATACCTGGAATCACTACGCACATGAGTGCACTGACCAGCGAAGCCAAGGTGCGTAACGATGAGTACCTGAAGCAGCGCAGTCAAGACGCACGACAGACGGCGGAAACCTAGTGTCGGGCGCGGTAGTGGGGATACGGCGCCTGAAGAAAGTTGAGGAACCCCGAGATGCTGCAAAATAATCCCGGCGGACGAGTACGAACGGCTGTGGTACGAGTAGCAGGTGTGCGGTGTAAAGATAGGTGGCGCCAAGATGAGTGTGGTGCCCGACGACGACGGGTCAAAGAACGACGAAAGCGTTAAAATGGTGAAATCTGGCATGTGCGACACTAGTGACAAAGCGGTGTACGATTGGGTGGAGCAGATGGAGGAGGGCGGTATATCGCGTGACAGGGAACGTGCGGCTAAATACGTAGCAACAGCTAGCCTGGCGATGGAGACAGCGCGATTCGTGCGGGCAGACCAGTACGAGAAGAACGAGTACGACGATGACGACGAGGTCATCTAGATTCAGCGTTAAACTGGAGAAGGCGGAGTCAGACGCCCAAGTGGGAAAGGCGTGGCGGCTGACTCAGCGCAGGCGACAACAGCGGCTGCGGACGAGGCAATGGCCGTGCCAACACTTGTGACTGATGCGAGCAATGACGAGGTCGTGAGCTCGGACGAGACCCACTCTAGTACCGGCGAGCAAGGCTACAATGTGGAGCGAGCCCCGCTAGAGAGGCGGTGGAAACGGAAACAGGCCAAGCATCAACGTGTAAAGGTGCTGTTGGCGAATCGGCGAAGTGTACGGGCAGCTGCAGACAAACGACAGCGACCTCATGCCGAGCAGCGAGCAATATGCGAGGCTAACGCAGAAGCAGCCATGCTGAAACTTGAACAGCGGCGACGACAACGATAAGAGGACTCAGATGGGCGAGAGGCGCGGTGGGAAATCAGAGCAAAGGTGAGCCTTTTAAAAATCAGTGTAGTGGAGCAACGGACCAGCACGCCAACACAGAGAATGAATTCGAATATATTGGAGCGAACGATGGGCTAACCTACCGCAACGATGGAGGTGGATGGCGGAAGGAAGTGCGTGAAACTGGCCAGTTGTATGCGCTACCCCATAGCTGGAACGGAGTGGATGCAGTACGGTGAACGCGTCGACGGTGATGCCCCTGTTGATTATGTAGAAGGAATCAGCGGGTTTCTGCTGGATGCTGGATGTTGTGGGTGTTTGGCTGTTCGATTTACGCAGTGTATTCAACAAAGTTATACAGGTGAACGCTTGCATCATCGAAGGATGCACGGATGAGTTCCTTCTGGGAGTTGACTTCATGCAAGCGAAAGGAGCGACGATGGACTTTCATCAAAACACAATGCGGTATCGAGTCGACGAGCGCCCAGTTGTGATACCATTTCGAACTGATGTGGACTCTGGAAACGCACGGAAAGCAGTGGTGAGATTGGCGAGGAAGTCGGCACTGGAGGCTAGCGCCGTGACGCCCGTGGAGATATCAGTGGTGGCCAAGGACGGAGAACGTGGAGGCATTTTGCCTACGAAGAGCACGGGCGCGATCATGCTGGTGGCAACGGTGACAACGGTACGCAATGGTCGTGCGTGGGTACCGGCGATAAGCGCGAAGGGCGAGGAAGTGAGACTACCGTCCAAGAAAGAACTCGAAGAGTAGGTGGCGTTAAACGATGATTTGGAAGTATGGGAGATGAAGGGGCTATTGCAGCGCGAGCATATCATGGCCTGGTTGAACGAAATAGGTGGTGACACGGAGCCACTCTACGACGAAAGCGCTGTTAACATCGGTACAACGGATGAAGGTGCCCGGCAACTAATTCTAAAACTATTACAAGTATATCGGCGGTTAACCATGAACGTTGGTGACTGTCCACCAGCCACTGCACTGGTAATTGAGCACCACATCGATACGGGCAATGCGGCCCATATCATGATGAAGAGACGACGATAACCACAGTCCGAAGACGCAGTGGTAGATGAGAACGTTGGTAAAATGGTAGTGTCGGGTGTACCTGAAGAAGGTAACGGAGCATGGGGCTTTCCTATCGTACTTGTCCCTAAGAAGGACGGAGAGGTCCGTTTCTGTGTGAATTATCGTACGTCACGAAAAAAGATGTTTACCTGTTGCCGAGAATCGATGGAACGTTGGAGGCGCTGAGCGGTACGTTACTGTTCAGTACGCTGGATCTAAAGGTAGGTTACTGGCAGGTAAGAATGGCGGTGGATGATAAAGCGAAGACTGCGTTCATGACTAAGAAGGTCTTTGCCAGAAGACCATTCAGATTAACTAACGCTCCAGCAACATTTCAGAGGATGATGAACAGCGTTCCACGAGGCTTAACATGGAGTACGTGCCTGGTGTATTTATATGATGTCGTGATCTACACTAGAGGAGACATAGAGCGGCATGTACTGGGGTTGGCGTGCGTGCTGGAGCGGTTGGCAGCCGCTGGACTTACACTGTAGCTCAAGAAGTGCGTGTTTGCTACGACGACTTTGGAGTACCTCGGGCGACATCTTAGTTCGGATGGAGTGAGGCCGTTAGAGAGGTTGGTGGCTGCAGTGCGTGATTTTTTCCGACCCGATGGCGCAGTAGCGGTGAAACATTTCGTACACTTAGCAGAGTATTACCGCAGGTTCCTGGATGGATTGGCTCGCTGATGGCACCGATGACGAAGTTAATACGCAAGAACACATAATGGGGGTGGACAGAAGCGCAGGAAACAGCGCTCGAATACATTAAAGCTGTATTGACGACGAAACCTCTGTTGATCTATTGTACGTTTCATGCATTTTGGCGGAGACCTTGCTTATCTCAACGACTTATCAAAGTTGGAACAGCGATTTAGTCACTTGACGAGTAACATATTTAAGGGGGTTGACGACTTTGAGGACGAGTTGGGCTCAGATAATAACGAATGGCGGACATTCGAACCGCCATTCGCTGTCTAAACTCATTAAAGTCTCTGATATCAACTGCTCAAGGCTCTGACAAGCATGACCAAGTCAAGTGATCTTCGTTGGCGGGCGGTATCATTGATACATGTTTACGACGTTGATATCACGCATGTTGCAAGCATTCTCGGTGTATCGAAAAGGTCCATAGAGAGGTGGTATGGGTGGTTGCTCAATCGAGGTACTGTCGAAGGAAAGGGTCGGAAGCAACGCACGTCAAGATGGCCGCAAAACGTGTGCCAATTTGCTCGTGAATATGCTCAGTCTCACCCGTGTTTCTACATCGACGAGCTGCGGTCAGCACTGAGAGCTCGCTTCCCTACACTGAGAAATACATCCGAAGCTACTATTTGTAGAGCCCTCCGCTTCGACCTGCACCTCACGCGCAAGGTGCTCAGCAAACGGGCAAGGGAGGCAGCTCCGGCGGAAGTTGCGGTGTACTACAATAAGCTACTTCCATTTTACAATGGACCAGAGCAGCTCGTCTTCTTGGACGAGACAGCGAAAGCCGGTCGTGACTGTATGCGTCGGTACGCGTGGTCGCCGAGAGGTACCCCTGCCGTGGTGGACCTGCCGTTTAGACGGGGTGAGCGTGTCTCCGTGCTGGCTGCAATAAATACAACAGGGTTTTTTGCTTGGGAAATGACGAGGGGGACGTTCTCGCGCAGAGAGTTCCACAAGGCTTTTAGTGAAAAGATTGCACCATTGTTAAATCGGTGGCCTCTTCCTAGAAGCATTGTAGTTCTTGATAACGCAAAGATACACATGTATCGTGAACTGGAGGAATTAGTACACTCAACGGGTGCTTTACTCTTCTTTCTATTTCCGTATTGCCCACAATTAAATCCTATAGAGGTGTCATTCTCTCTACTCAAGCGGTGGATCATCAACCACGCCAACATGGCATTCCAAACTAACCCCGAGGCCGTATTAGAGGTTGCTTTACGAGATTGCACTCGTTCTAACGATTCTATAGGTAAAAATTTGTATCGAAAATGCGGATATTCAATCGATTTAGTTAGGTATGTATTTGACGATAGAGCAGATAGTACTAGATAAGTTATACTACAGCTTGCCTTCCATCATCGTCTACTCCGTCTTCTTCTATGTCTTCGTCGAAGTCGTCCGCTCTGTCATCTTCTACGTCAGCATGATCTAAATCAACTGCGTCTTCGGGTACGGCAACGGTACGTACTGCTCGTTCGCGAAACGGCGGCCGGAGATCATATCCTGGTAAACCCAAAACTGCCCGAACCTCTTGGATGTTTAGGTCGATAGGTACTAGCACGCCGTTAATCATGATATGGATACGACGAGTCTCCGCATTTGCTGCGCTTGTCGCCGCCGCAACTTCGTGCTGGTGTTGTCGAGCGCGAGCGTCAATGTAGTTTAGCTGACGGAAGGTCTCGTTGTTCGGTTGAACAACTGGAGCATCGTCATGTTGCCGCGCTTGTACAGTTGCCCAGTACTCGAGCGATGCTGGCCCTGGGGTCTTTCGGTTTTCACTTCTCAAGGTCTCCGCTATATTGCAAGAGGCCTGGGCCATACGGACAGCTGTTGCCCGATGGATTGGGTTTGATTTTTTGACCCGGTTGACGTACATGAACAGAGCTAGCCGCTGGCTTGGACTCTTTCTTCTACCCCACACCTTCCGCAATAGCTGTGAGAACGCTTCTGCGTCCTCGGGTAGACGCTTGTAGTCACTTTGTCGGGCGTTCACAGTGGCTTTAATGTAGACGCCAGCATCTGCTGGCCAAGTCACAGCCGAGTCGTCCTTCACCAAGAGTCGCAGCTTCTCCTTAAGTACTGCGTACCCTTCTTCAACCGAAAAAGTCATAGCACGTCGCGATCCGTGAACCGCTCTACAGTCTGTTAGAGGCTCTCCGATCTCAATAGTCACCTCTGCGTCGCACTCGTGGCGAAGCTCGCGTAGAGCAGCCTCCATTCTCTAGTTGCTCTCGATGATGAAACTTTTCGTCTGAAGAAAAAAAAACGAGTTGGTCGTTTTATGGAAAGCGATTTATGTAAATAGCAACAACGACTTAGACAGCGAATAGAGCGCGCAAAATCAATGAAGTGGACAATATCCTGACGTTCGTCAGCCCTTCCGATTAGTTACGGACGCGGGTAAGGTAGGCCTAGGGGATTGCTTTATGTAAGATCATGGAGATGGTTGGCAGCCAGTGGCGTACGCTAGTAAGGTCAGAAGCATCACGGAGGCAAACTACTAAACTACGGCATCACTAAACTGGAATGCTTGGCAATCGTGTGGGCGATAAAACTATTTAGACCTTATCGCTATGGCAGACGCTTTACCATTGTAACGTACCACACTGCACTCAAGTGGTTTATGACTAGCGCGAGCTTAACTGGTAAATTACACCGATGGGCGCTGACTTTACAAAAGTAGGAAGGAAATGATTGAAAGAATGCAATATGACAATGATGTAGTTTTATTTTGTGTACAAAGATGATGTGTTGAGTAGTATCTATTTGGACAGGTATCTATTGACACTTGACACTAGAACAAAAATGGCCTACCTGCCTTTTTCGAGAATGGCGAGGGCACTTTTACAGTGACACTAGAACAAAAATGGCCTACCTGCCTTTTTCGAGAATGGCAAGGGCACTTTTATAAGCATCGCAGTCACACACGAAACGCTTCGGGAGTTTACCTCCTTTTCGAAGTTTTGCTTTACCCATGTGTGGCAGCTTGTAATCATTACTTCCACTTACCTTCACTAATCATTCCATGCACTTCTGAAGTGTAAGAAAAATATCGTGAAGCGCATCTGCGTCGATGGCCTTGTATGCATCCTCTACGGACTTTATGCGAACCTGAATGCCATAGACAGGTTGTTGAAGCTGAAGGGCCTGTAAAGAGGCGAACAGTCCCAAATCCACGGCATTTGTGTCGGGTGAATTAGCAGGCTGGTAGGAAAGCCGAATATTTTAACCATTGGCAGTCCCCGCAGCTAAAACATCTGGGTCGCTTGGACTAATGTGGGGAGTTGAGTTATCTTGTTGAATCAGAATTACATTCTTTTTTCTCGGCGGGGCCACTTCAACTTGATAGCGGGAATGACATGATCCAGTAAGTAACCCTTGTAGACTTCTTGATTAATAGAATCAATATTACGAATGCACTCTTCACCACGAGCTCGATATTTGCTTCGACGAAGCGCTTTATACTTCTCAGCTAACGGCCACAATCCAACTTTACCGTCCCATTCCTTTTTACGATGTGGGTCCCATCTGAATTAAAAATATCTAGGAATTTAGTAAATATAATGTTTTAAAATATTAAATTGCAAAATGCTTACCGTGAACGCGCCACTGCAGCGAGGAACATGGTCTTTGGGATGCGGCTCTTACTCCGTTGGCTACGCTGGAGCGGGGTTTCGTCATCTTCAAATACTAAGCACGAGCGCTTATTAACATCCTCATAGAACCACTTCTCATCGACGTGGACTACGTCATACATCGGCTCGAACATATAACTTGTAGGGTCAATGTATGTAAGGACACGCTCGATACGACGAAACTTGTTATTGTCCGTCAGGTAGGGTGTACTGCGAGCTGAATGCACCTTCAAAACGCCCTCACATATAAGTGCTTGCACTAAGTGCTTAGAGATGCCTGTCGCGTGAGTAAGTCGCCGATATGGCTTCCTTTCATCAATAGAAGCAGCCCGGATTTTATTGGCGGTTTCGTCGCGATTCTTCTTTTTCTGGCCGGCATTCTGCTTAATACGACTCTTTCACTCTCCCAGACCGTCCTTGGCTTCCGTCTCACAAAACTGATGCCATATCCTCCCAATGGAGGCGTCGGAGCACCTGAATCCTCTGGCAACTCTGGCTTGGACTCCTCGTGGCATTTCGCCGCCCACACTCTGCTTCAGCAGTTCATCCAGAATTCGACGGCGTTCGTCATCGGCTGTACCCTCTGGACTGCATCACGTGCCTGCTGACTCTGCCCTGCTGCCTAGTTGGCGAATCTGCCGTCTCACTTTCCATTCCGCTGTACAAGTCCGACATCTTCACTTGAGGGTATTCACCAAGTATAATGGTCGCTGCTTTACGACTTGTTGCAATCGTTGGATGAGACGCAGCGCACTATTTTGACCAATTAGCATTAAATTTAACGTTGTTTTGACCAATTTAGACGAATTTGATTTCGGTTCTATCAATTATTTCAATACAAAGGAAGTATTAAATATATAATATGACTTAGAAGTTGAATATCGACCAGGGAAAACGAACGTTGTTACAGATGCACTCTCCCGGGATCCAGTGGCGTCTAACGTATTGGCGGCAAGATGACGAAGGCCACGACGAAGAGCGAATACCACGAAGACGGCTTCAGCACCAGGAAGTACGTGCGGTACTGCGAGGACGCAGGTGGTCGAGAATGGTGAGCTGACGGTGGAGGAGATGGACACTTCGGCTGGTCCTACGATCCAGACAGCATACGACGAGGTGGGAGAAGAACCAGACAGCGTGGTCAAGGATCCAGATGACGCAGCGGCTGGAAGCAAACAGCTGCACGCAGCGAAATTGGTTGTACCAGCGGATGGTGACGAGCAATTGTCGGTGGAGAACGCACTGGCGGAACCCAGATCAGCAAACCGTGGAGGCGGGCTCTAAAAAGTCAGAAACTTCCGAGAACGCGGCGAGCCTCAGAACGTCAGTGAGCTCCGACGGAATAGGCATTCCCAGCTGTACGAACGGCGGAAACGGAAGGCCAAGGTCGAGTACCAGTTCCAAAGGACGTGAGCAGGGCAGCGATCCAGAGACGAAGATGCGTGTATGCCGGAGAAGATTACGACGTAAGGGAGTGGTGGCGGCAGCACCAGCATCGCATCCATGGACACGAGCGGCAAGGCGGCGTGCTGAAGAAGCCCAACAGCAAGTTGAACAAGGACAGGGCGCGACAGAAGTAACAGTAACGAATAACAACGAGGGCGGCGAAGAAAGTGAGCCAATACGTGAGATGGAGACGGCTGGTGGTCTCGAAGATGACGAGGAAGACCTACAGACGGTGTCACGAGCGACGATGGACGGGTCAACGAGCGAAAGCATGGCGATGAAGATCCCATCAGACTTAGTGGAGAAGCGGGTTACGACGAGTGATCGGTTGCAGCACCAAGCGACTGACATTGGGCTCATGCCGGTACTAGTGTCTCTCGGCGAAGAACAGTGAGGCCAAAGGAAGTGAATTTGGGACGAGATACTAATCCACGACGAAAATAAGCGCCCAGTGCAGATCAAAGGAAGATGAATGTGGGTGAGCTGGTGGCGTACACGATGCCTGAGAAGGATCGGACGAGTTTGGTGGACAATACAGAGACGGCAGCAAGTCAACAGACACCGACTACGGCGAGTGCGACGCGGAGGAGAAGAGTGCCAGTGCGACAAGTTCAAGGCCGACGTGGAGATCAAGGACGTATTAGACCCATACTGGGCAATGACGGTGAGTGGTCGGAGGCACCGAGAGTGGGGTCGACGGTGCCAATACAGCGACGGGAGCTACGAAGAACCGGAATTGCCGCACAACGACGAGAACCTACACTACAGCTGACAGGTGACCAGATTGTGGAGGCCCAAGCGGAAAGTAGACTAGTGCAACGATTGTTGGAGACAAGTAGAGCTAGGGGAATGGGTATACTACGAAGACACGGATTGGTACTCATCCAGACCCCGAACGGAAGACGTGTTGTATTGCCCCCGACCTTATGGTCGGTAGTATTTAAAGGGTGCCGTGATGTGGTCTTGGCGGGACATCTACGGGCGCCACACACGTACTCTCGTATAGCACAGGTGTATTGGTGGCCCGGGCGGGAACGAGAAGTGCAAAGATGGGTATTGGGGTGTCAGGAATGCGGAAGCCGAAAAGCACGCCCCGTGAGGTGATTCCATCATTACGGAGCTTGGACGGTGGTGACGTCGGAGACAGATGGGCTCTAGATATAGCTGGACTGCTGCCAGATAGTGAAGGTGGTCAACGATTTGTTATGCGGCGGTGGAGTACGTAATCAGATATGCAGTCGCACTAGCAGTGCGACAGCACACGGCTGAGATTGTAGCAGCGTTTTTGATGAGGAATATTGTGCTACGCTTCAGACCATTTCAAGAGCTACTTACCGATGGCGCACCAGAACTGACAGGTAAAGCGATTAACCCAGTTGGCTATCATTCGGCAGGCAACCCTGTTCCCTATCGGCCTCGGCTGATTGGCTTAGTGGAGAGGTTCCATAGAACCTGGAAAGACTGCGTCGCTATGTATATGAACGATGAACGGCAAAAAAAATTGGGATATATGGGTAGATTGCACTGTCTATGCATACAACTCGGGACAACACTCGACGGTGAAGTCGTCACCGAATGAGCTCATGATGGGGCGGCGTTTGGGAAGTCCGAGCGAACTACTTCGAAGGGCAAGCGTGGCAGAAGCGGGTGAGCTTACAGATTATCATCGACGGTTGTAGGTGGCTACGAATAGTAGCTTGGTGTGCTGCGAAGGCGAGAGAACGGAAACAACAACGACAGGCGCGGTATTATTACCGCAAAGTGAGGAAGAAACGGACATGTAACCCTTTTACGGCGCTATTCTGTATTCTACAGAATAAGAATTATGACAGGACATAATTTCCAGCAAACTTTATATCGTCGTAATTCCTCGCATGCTTGTGTTTGTAAAGGGTAGAGATGGGTAGTTTGATCTTGAAGGATCTACGAAGGGAAGATAGCCGGGGATAATTCGAGTTGAATAAAAAGACAGTATAAGATGACTGGAGGTTTTGACAATTCAGTTTTTTTCTATTTTCGGCCGTTGTTGGTGACCACATATTTCAGATTTATTTGAGAATGAGCGCTCCCAACGAGAAACCGTTCAAGCTGTTATGACGCGAGCTATCCAAGGCAGGATGGAAAGCGAGGAAGCCTAAAGGACTGAGTGCGGACTTCACGTACGTGATGTCCAGTGTGACTGGCCGCTTGGCTGCAGAGAAGCGCGGAGTTGAATACTTCGTTGGTACGTTCTGCAGACAGCTCGGTATATATACTCACAGTACTGAAAGGTATGTGCAGGCGAACAAGAACTCATGACATTTGGACGTCGTCAGGGGTTGCTGGAGCTCTCACCTTTGCCATCATTCCCAGCAAGCAGGGAACCCGAAAAATAATATGCGTAAAAATTAATCCTAATTTTTTAATTTAATTATTAATTTATGGCTGTCAACAACGGGAACAACCCCAATTTTGAGTAAGGTCTAGTCAAGTTACAGCGTGGGGGCGCGCTGAACGTCGCGGGAAAATTAGCCTGCGCTGAATTGAGGTCGCCTGATCTCGAACGGTCGTCTTCAAAAGCCGCCGAAGAGCGTTCTATTGTGAGAGCGGCGTTCAAGAAACGCAATTGCGCACTACGTCGACGTCGCGTACATCCCGCCAGTGTCTAACGCGTGTGAGCGCTTCTTCTCTCTCGCTAAGCTGGTGCTGTCTGATCTACGGAAGCGAATGTCTCCAGCCAGGCTCGAGAATGATAATGTTTCTGAGCTACAATCGTGACTTGCGAAGTTTTGCAAATAATTGAATTATTAATTTTCTCAGCTCACATCGATGTATTAACCCCTCCGTCACTAAGGCTTGATAATGACATTTTCCACATGCTTGATAATCAAGCATGTGGGGATCGTCATAGAATGGGCGTTTAGTCCGTTTAGTCCCCAATGCACAGGGCTTGGGGTCCTAACTGTAAAGAGAAAGTATCTTGGAGATACGCTGTCGTAAAGACAGTGCTTCAAACGAGAAGCCTCTGAGCCATCCATTCATTCTCCAAAACGAAAAGCAGGACCAAGATGCCTCCCCGCCGCGTCACGCGCGCTGAAGCGGAGGCGTTCCTGCGTCGTCTCGACGGGAAGGAAGGAGCAGAACGCGCCCGGCTGCTTGAAGAGCACCGCGCGTATGTCGACGGTACGCGTGACCGCGATGCTGACTTTGGTGACGACGTTGCGGGTGAATCGCTTGTTTCAGCTCCCACGTCAGCAACGACAGGAAGGCGACCTAGGATGACAGTGGCCTCACGCAAGCCTCCTGCTCCAGCTACGTACCAGAAGAAGGGCGCACTAGTGGGGTACTACAATTTGCTGGCAAGAGCGCCGCGATTGAAAGGGAAGGCACCAGCTGCAGCATTGCATGCAGAAGAGCTTGCTACCGATGCTGCTTCTGCTGATGAGGATGGGAGTGACAGCGGAGACGAAGATTACGTGGAAACAGGAGAAGACCAAGGAAATGACGACGTCGAGTTTGACATGGCGACAGCGCCAGAGATCACAACACCAAAGAAGGCGGCGAAGAAGAAAAGACCGGCAAAGGCGCCTGGCAAGGCCAAAGCAAAAGGTAAGCGTAAGCGCGCACCATCGAAGAGATCAAGAGCTGACAAATCTGCGCGTACAACGAGCCCACACGTTGCTGCTGGTGACGAAGCCGTCAGGTGAGGAGATTATGCGTTTTGCGTACGATGTGTATCTCACACTTCATGACTGTAATTGTTTGTAGCGATGCGTCTGCTGGTGGGGATTTGGACTATAGCGAAACGTCGCCATCTCCGCCATGTGCAACAGACACAACGCAGGCAAATCGTGGAGCCATGTCGACATCGGAAGGTGCTTCCTCTGCGCAACAGACTTCACCGCTAACGCCACCTCGGTCTTCGGCTGCCAGGTACGCTGTCACATGATGGATATCAAGCATGTGCGAGATTTATTTTGACAACATGCTGTATATTATTGTTGGTTTTGCAAGGTCACTGGATATGGCTAGTGTTATTCCCACAACACCGCCTCCTCTCTATTCCCGTCAAGATTCCCGTCACGATGATGCCATCTATGATGGTGATGCATTGGATTCGGATTACGATGATTCAGACACTGGGTCCGCAGAATGGTACGAGGACATGGATAATCTTGGAGATGGTATGGATGATGAGATGCCAAGCGACAGCGACACGGAAACGAGTGATGAACTGTCAATAGATGCACCTCCGACTGGCGATTCACCGAGTTCTGCACCTGCAGCCGGCGCAGCTTCTACAACAAACCGTCATGGGGGAGAGCGACCTCCACGAAGTAAGGACGAGGCCGAACGCTGGAAAGACATCATTGACAATTGGCGCATCGTAGAAGGGTCTGATTTGTCTAATCTGGCACACGATACGGAGGCGTTGAAAAAAATGAGAAAGGATGGATGGGAATCTGGTATGTATTTTGCTAGGGTGAATGTCATGCATTGCAGTTACTAGCCCATGCTTGATAATGCTGTTTGTAGATCCATCAAAGTTTGAAGACGATGGACACTTTCCTGGGCTGTACGATGGTAGCTACGGGCCTTCTGATTCAGTTCTTGAGTGTGCGGAATCTCCCCTAGAGTTATTTCTCTATTTTTTGCCAAGAGAGTTTTGGATGCATGTGGAAAGGGAGACGAACAAGTATTACGAACTTCACTTTGCAGAGCGGATGGAGGCTAAGCTTCGTGCACAGACTGGAGAGAACAAGAAGACGCTAGAAGAGATTGTGGCGAACGAGAGACGTATTCACGAAAAAATTAAAGCTCATGAGATTCTCCAGTGTATTGGGCTGCTTTTGGCACGTATGTTGTGCCCGCACTCACGGCGAGTGTCTGATCATTGGGCTACAACATCGGTTGGCGCGGTACCGATTGGCACGTTTGAACGCTTCATGAAGCGAGATCGCTTTGATAGAATTATGCGGTTTCTCCACTTTACGGACAACGAAGCGCCGGCTGCAGGGACAGACAAGGGTTGGAAGGTGCGATCAATTATGGACACGTTGGAGAGGACGTTTCTGAGTGGATTTATTACGCTTCCATGGTTGTCATTCGACGAAGCAATGCTGCCTTCGCAGAGCAAATTTAACCCGACGCGTCAGTTCATGAAAGACAAGCCCCACCGATGGGGGACGAAACTTTTCATGACGTGCTGTGCGAAGACATCTTATTGCCTCAGGTACGTCTGTTCCCGATAGCGTCTGCTTCCATGCAGACGTTTTTTTTTTTTGGATGGCAAAGTCTCACATGCTTGATGTTATGCTTGTATTGGCCTGACCCATGTCGGATTATTCTGGATTTGAAATGTTGAATTTCACGCCGTGCTGGATATCACGCATGTGAAATACTAATTATGGTGGATATACTGCGTGTGAAGATTGAAGCTTTACTGTGGAAAGAAGAACAGAGCGAATAGGGGTGACAAGAATGAAGTGGATCCTGCGGACGATAGCTCTGGCCCAGCAGCAACGTTACGGAACATGAATGCTGTGCTTCCTACTAAGAAAGACGGGGTTTTCTACGCGGTGGCAACCGATCGGCTCTACACATCGATACAAAGTTCGCTACAACTCCTTGAGAGGAACGTCTATTCTGTGGGCACCATTCAAACTAACAAGAAAGGGTTTCCGCCATCGCTGAAGCAGGACAAGAAAAAGCGTCCGAAAAACATCGCTCGTGGCACAGCCCAGATTGTGGTGTCAAAGTCAGTTCCGAAGCTCTCCGCTCTTGTTTGGCTCGACAATACCATTGTGTACATGCTGGCGTGTGGATATGTTATGCAATGGACTCTTGTGGTAAGTTATTCAGTTTATTTTTACTGCTACTATTTTCTAACCATTTAGTTTATTTTATTGTAACAGAGCGGCGCCTTCCAGGTACATTAGGACAGAAGGAGACGGTGCCTTGCCCCGCCGCCATGACGACGTACCATCGGTGTATGGGCGGGGTCGATGTCCACGACCAACTTCGTCTCCAGCGCTACTCGCTGCAACTCTCTCTACGTTTTCGGAAATATTACAAGAGTTTGGCCATGGGCCTTTTTGACATGGCTATCGTCAACTGCTATATTGGGCACCGCGAGGCCTGCAAGTTGAGAGGCGATCCTCCGCCTTAACGCACGCCGGTTTCATCGCTCAGTTGCAAGCCCAGCTACTACAAGTGGGGTCAGCCGAATTTGCAAACACGGTAAGTAAGGTGCTTATTCTGCTTGCTTTTCTCCTTGCTAACTATTACTGTATGTGTCCAAAGATGTACTCACCTAGACCAGTTACACCACTGCATGGCGACGCTCCACCGTCCACCCACCAGCTAAAAATGGACGACGAGTGGGTGGAGATGAATGGAATTCGAAAGCGACGTCAGCGGCAGTGCAAGGTATGTACTATACGGAAAACAAACAGTACACAGCGGCAGGTGACGCCATTCTACTGTCCTGGCTGCAGTAAAGGCTCAAAACGGTACGTTGCTATGATCTATGTTTCTTACTACTCCTATCTAACACGTATAATGCAGTGTCTACTTGTGTGACAAGGTGCGCCAAGGACATTACCCCAATAACAACCAGACTTGCTTCTCCATTTGGCACCAACTTTGGCGCAATGGAAGCGAGCGCCCACAGCCGCGCCACGGCCGCGGTATCCAGCTAAGGGCCCCACTAAAAAAGCGGGCGGAAGGACAAGAGGGTCGTGAAGAGGAGGGGGGCGGTTAGGTACGAGGAGGAGGAGGAGGCCGCAGGCCTCGGCAATGAGGGAAGTGATGGGGGGTGAACATTCTGATTGTGATCAGAACGAGACAACGGAAACTGGTGGTGACGACAGACAGCAGCAAGAGTAGGAAACAGTGAAACTGCGTAGGTAATAGCCCAAATGACTTGCTTTTAGCAAACAGATGCAATACACAAATTTGCTTTCGTATCCGTTCTGCACGTGACTCCGTCAAAAACGATTCCTTCCCCATAAAAATACTGTCGTTGTCATCTTCAGCTTCATCGCACAGATTCACATCATCTACAGCAACTGACCCGAACAGCTTCTCCCCACGTAGCGCATGCATGAAGTTCTCTCCATCAAACTCATCAATCCCGTTGAAATCGTCGCTTTCACTCGTCGACTCGTCGGTACGCTCATGACCTGAGCGTGCATCGTATTCCGGATCCTCCATACTAGTAGTGGTGCTCCCACCTTCTTCTTCTGTATCTAACTGAATTGCTTGACCTGCTTGAGTCGACGGTGAAGAAGCCGAAGTACGCGGAAGGAAACTCGAAGGAGGAGTTGGAGGAGTGGGCGTCACCTCCAAAGTTGGTGCCGCTTGTTCTTCCGCTGGCAGCACTTCTTCAACCGGCGCACGACGGCGGGCCAACTCATACGCCGCATTCTTTCCCATGGGGATCCTTGCTGGCAGGGAACCCGAAAATGCAATACTTAGATTAACTCTCCGTTACGAGAGCAAATCTTGAATGCACAGACTATTTTTCACATGCTTGATATCAAGCATGTTAAAAAAAGTCTCAACGTAAAATTTGTATAGGAAAAAAAAAGATCGGTGTCTGTATATTTGTACAAGATCCTGCAATCGTACGTATTATGAACCCACATGCTTTATATCGAGCATGGTGAGTAAAATCCGTAAAGCCCATACGCGACATCATGCATGTGCAAATGGCGCTGGTTGTGTCTTCGATGATGAGCTGGATGTACCCGTGTCGCCACGAGAGGACTACGAAAGCGAAGTAGAGTCTGACAGCGACTGTGAGGAGGACAGTGAGCTATTTGTGCAAGCCGACGAAGACATGCGGCGCTTGGGAACTTCTGGGTGAAACATTTATGACGAGCTACATTCTGGTAAGTCGGTCGTCTACAGAATAACTCTTTTGATTCCTTTCTAACTCTGTATTATATTGAAAACAGGTGATTTAACGCTTGAAGCCGCGCAGTTGTACGACGGAAACTGGGGGCAACTAGATCTGCAGCAGCATTTGCAGAGTCCTCATTGGGAATGTTTTTCTACTTTCTTCCCAAGAAGCTCTGGTTTGGGATTCAGAAGAAGACGAATTTGTATCGCGAGGCTTGCATCCCACAAGTACGGGACTAAGGTTTACATGACGTCTTGCGCGGAGACTGGCTACTGTTCTCGATACGTTGATACAGAATTGTTAGTAGTATCAGTAGTTTCGGGGTGTTTCTCAGTATCATACAGATTGCCAATTCCTCTTTCTACAGAATACGGGTGAAGTCACTTACAATATGCTGTATCTTCTTCTGTATGCTACAGAATTGAAGTTTATCTCGGCGCGGCTAACAAGCGGCAGCAAAGGGAACGGAACAGAAGGCTGTTATACGAAACGTAAACAAAGCCCTCGAAGGGCAACCCGCAAAGCGACTTGTTGTCGCTGACAACTTCTACAGTTCGTGTGCACTGGTACTGGATTTACTTCGGAGGGGTTACTACTACGTGGGAGCGCACCGCAACGACAGATTGGGATGGCCAGTCAACTTTGCGTTCAAACAGAAAACGCGGCCCAAGCGTATGTCCCGAGGAACGTATCGCGTCGCCCAAGCCAAATACTTCCCTAAGCTCATTGCTGTGTCCTGGATGGACTCGAAACCTGTGTCTATGATTGCGACTGGATGTGCAACGACGATGACTAGTGTGAGACGCCGAGTGAAGGGTGAGAGTGTTCGTGCAGACGTACCATGTCCCCAGCTGGTTGCCGATTATCATACTGGTATGGGGGGGGTCGACCAGCACGACTGCAGCGATATTCAATACGGCGATGTGTGGCTTTCAAAAAATATTACCGCCAGTTATTTTTGGGGTTTGTTGACATGGCGATTGTCAATGGGTTCATCCTGCACAAACTCATCTTGAAGAAAAAGGGAGAACGCATACCGACGCACGCAGAATACATGCGAAGACTGCAAACGGAGCTTTTAGCAACAACAGAAGCCACATTGCGTGCAAACACCAACGCAGAGGACTTGATTACGAAGTCAATTCGAACGCAGCCACACGCCCTGCAGAATACGAACGACATGTATGATGGAAATGGGAAGAACAAACGTCGTCAGCACCTTTGAAAGGTATGCTCGGCAATGGCGACGCCCCAAACGAAAAGCTTTGAAAGCAGCTACTTCTGCCCCCAGTGCACTCAATCACACGACGGCTACGTACCTCTATGTAATCGCGTTGGGAGAGAGGATAGCGGCAACACGCTCACGTGCAGCCAGATTTGGCACCAGGTCTGGCGAAACGGAACTGCGATTCCAGCACACCTGGAGCGCATACGCTTTCGCAAGCGTAAGCGCGCTGACGAAGAGAAAGAAGACAGTAGTTAGCTACCTAGTAGTCAAATCAATAGACTGTTCGCTCACCAAACTCTTTGGCCAGTTCAAGCTTAGTTCTTCTTCTACTATTGCTAGTCTAGAACTGGCCGAAAATTTGGTGAGCGAACTTCTGCCGCGTAGTGATGAAGCTCCGGCGGCCATCCAAAATGGCGCGAAGCCGCCAATCTCACTTATCGTTTTGGAGGGGAAATACCTTACAGAAGACATTGCGATCTTTTTTTATTCTGCGGTAGCCAATCAAAACCTCAGATAATAGGGTATGGTGGATGCATTGTGAAGTTCTTGTCCGGATAAACGATGTCTTTGCACTTTTTCGCAGTGTCCACCTCACATGATCCGCGAGACAGCTACCACCAGATAAATTGTTGCATTCTTCTGTCAATAGTTTAATCAAGGTAACCTTTATCCTGTATAATACAATATAAAACCCCGCTTTAAAAGGGTAAAGTTGGACGATCACGTTTGGATGTACAGACCTCCACGAGGCCCAACAACGTCTAAATTTGTGCATCAGTGGGTTGGTCCATTACGAATAGTTGGACCGTCGGGGTACGACAACTATCTCGTTGAACGTAAAGAGAGTGATCGCTAGGGTGAGCAATACTTAGCACACGTGTATTGTTTGGTCTCTTACTACTACCCTACGGAGTTATTAAGTACTGTAGTGGCCGACATTGCCAAGCAACTGGAGCATGAAGGCTCGTTCGAACGGAAAGAGGATGACAGGACGTCAAGGGAGACTGTTGGCGCAGCGAAGGCTCCTGTGCATTCAGCCGCGGCACGTCGAGGCACAAAGCGAACAGAACGAGTAGTGGTAAGTCAGGGCGACAAACACGAACAGGGTGACGTCCTGGTGGAATTACGACGACGCACGCCGAGGAATACGGCAGGGCAATATGCTCTGGAGTACGAACTACGACCAGCGCGAGTAAATGTGCAAGCCGGTGGACGGGCGAACCGGGTTGATGACGGAAGGAGGTGGTACTCAGGTCAGAGCGTACGAGAAGTTATTCACATCCGCCAGAGACTCTGAGGAAGTAGAAGGCGTGTAACAGAATGGTTTCCCAACCACACCCCGAACGGAATGGTGGCGAACAGTGGCGTGTCATTAGAGAACAACACAGCACTCCAGACGGAAGTTGTGACGGCGAGGAAGAACAACGAAGATCGGATGGGTGGCAGGCGACAGTAACCGGCCACGACCAACGGAGCCGTGCCGAGCGACGTGCACCGCTCATTCGAGCTATTTAGCTGACGAGTCGCCATGAAGGGACGAAGGCGGTGAACCCACGAAGGGCGATCCAGTGCTCCGAGAGAGCGACGGGTGAACCAGTGGCGGCTGGCGGAGTCGCTTAGAGCCAAACTTGTCACGGAGCGAGCAAGTGAAAGTGAACAGAGCGAGTCAGGGCCGACAACGAGTGGTGTGTGTGTGACGAGAAGGGCGAGTAGGCCGAGAAGGACGAGTTGGGCGACTTGACGAGCACCGAGATGAGTACGAAGGCGGTGACGGACGCGTCACTGTGCGTGTGTTGCAGCTGGGCAGACAAGGCGGCTACAGGTGGAGGCTCACGGCGGTGCGAGCACGAATGACGACACCACGGAACGCTTGGAGGTTTCGGAGTGCGCGAAGGTGTTGGCACGGGGCCTGGGCAGCTTGTTGTACGACAGCAGTGACATTAAAACGAGAACGAAAACGAGAACGAAAACGAGAACTAGTACGGGGGAGATACAAAGAGTCTCCGTAGCCCGAGTATATTAATAAGCAGGACGTGAGTCCGGCAGCTTAGGCGGCTAGAACTGTGTTGAGGTACGTAGCGAACGAAGCCAAGAACACCGGGACTTTGGCAAAACAGCGCAGCAGGCACCAGCAGCTATACTTCCCGCCGGCAAGCTGGCGACAGGAGACTTGTTACATGATGATTCCGCGTGCAGTTGCAGATTACGAGAGGGTCGTCTCGAGCTCCGCCGATCTGGCACGCAAAATGCGATGCAAAAGAAAGGATCTGCGGTCGCGAGCGACGCGTACAGAGGTAGCAAAGCATGCTGAGAAATCAGCTAAGTTTGTTCCATACCAAAATTTATCGGACCGGATGACCTTATCGGACCTGTACCAAAACTAGGGTACGCTAAATAAAAACCCTCAAAATCAATTTATTAGTTTATGGATTAGATATCGTGGCTCACACGCTAAACATTATTATTACAGAAGGCGGGGAGGGAGATGGCGAGGGGCGATGACGGCGGCGGCACGTGTGACAGGAGGGTGGCGACGACGGCATGCAGCAGGAGGGTGGCGGCGGCGACAAGAGGGGCAACACCAAGGACATGTAGGACAACAAAGACGGAAGGAGCGAAGGGGACAACAACAGCGGGCGGATCCTCAAGGGCTGTGGTGGCTTGCCCGGCAGGGCGGGCGGCAGGCTGCCCGTTGGGTGCGTGCCTGCAGGTGGCACTCCGAAGGGCGGACTTCGATGGTATCGTCGAGTCATCCAGCTATCAGCAGCGAGGATGCCGCCGCCAGGCCCCGTGCAGACCCCGCAAGATTTATTTCCCCACCCGGCAGGGCGGGAAGCATGCTGCCGGCCGATAGCCCGCTGGCGACGCACCAAGTCCAGATGCTTGTCCCAGCTGCTGGTCGTGTCGATGAAGAGCTCGATGCTCTCAGTAGTTGCGTGTAGCTAGCGAGCACTAAATAATGTAAAACATGTCCAAGTAATTGATGCAAATTGTCAATGTCTCTTTAAACACGGGTACAATAATAAGAATTCGCAATGCACCACCTCACGGAAGTTATTAGAAGTTACAAGTGTAGCTACTGCATCTCGTCAGCACAGAGGTTCTTAATTCCATGCATCATGTCGCCATTTAAGCGCTTTCGAGAAATTGCTACGGTATCAATACAACTAATTTTAAAAGCGCAAATGGAGTCGTTTGTACCGAAATGATTACGTCGGTCGGATAAAATAAAAATATGCGTGTGATACGCCGGCATCTTAATATTTGTAAGGGGATACACATATTTTCCGGGCCCCTCGGACCTAATGCGTCCGATGTGGAGTTTAGATGACCAACCTAACCCTTGACGGATTGATTGGCCAAGACTGACGTATTATTTGGATATGATTGGTTATCCAAAACAAATAATATATGATTGGCCATTAATGCTGATACTTACCTTAAGTGTGGTCCGATAAGTGATGATATTCATCCATACGTTATTTTAAGCGAGTTGAGCCGCTGCGAAAGCTCCTTGGTCGATCGTTTCCCCCGTCGCATATTTTGTGCTACCTGCCCCCAGTCAATTCTCTCTCCGTGATCTATATATTGACGAGTAAGCTGCATCAGTACCATGTCTTCTTCTTCTAGAAGCATAATTTGGGGCATCGTGGATGTCTGCAAGTGCCATTAGCGAGAGGTGAGATTGCCTGGAAGGGGTCGCACAATACTAATTCGCATCTTAGACTCACTATGCAATTGACTCCGGTTGGCGATGGAACTGGGCCCTCTCAGTAAATAATAAAACAAGATTGTAGAGGTTCCACTTGCTCCACAGCATTTGTAACCATCTAGCCTGCGATTAGTAGATAAACAAAAGGTACTGAAAAGGCTCCTTTTTGGACTATTTGCTGCAATTGACAAAAGGAGTGACTTTGGTACGTTTTGCCTCGAAAGGGTTCATGAACCCTTTCGCGAGGAGCACATATAAGCCCATTTTTTCTATACTATACAGGTCAAGTCAATAAGAGCTAAAAGGGCGCAAAATTCGCCCTTTAAGGTATTGGTAAAGACGGGGATGGTGTGCAAATCAAGCTTGATGCAGTTTGATGTGGTGTATTTTGCCCTAAAAGGGCGAATTTTGCGCCCTTTAAGGTAGCATTATGATTGGCTAATAAGTGAGCACTCAGACAACTCGAGGTCGATTCTATTATGATTGGTCAAAACAATTCGGTACAGCGTACCACCGCTGAAATATAACGGCGAAACTTACGAAGATATTCGCGCTACTGCCCGTTTTCTGGATGATGACTTGTCGAAGGATGATGCCCACGCTGCTGCAGCTTCCGAAGTTCGCGCCATTATGTAGTATTGTGGTGTTGACCGGCGAGATCATGCCGCTGGTTTCCCGCGATAACATGTAAGCCGCTATACGTTTGTGGGTGCTTTTGGAGATGCTGTTTCAAGCGTCACCTTTAGTTTTGAAGCTATAGGTGCTCAAGGTTCCGATTTGAGCGTGTAGAACACTAGGTTGCATATGTGTCTATTCCAGTATGGCCGGCGATGGTGTAACTACAACGCAGTGCAGTGGTGCATAAATCTTATGCTTTGTATTTGAGTGTGGCATTTTGTATACTAGAATTGCCGCGCAAACTTGGCGCCAAAATTATGGAGCTACCCCAAAAATTTATTGTTTCTTTGTTTGAATGTATATAAAAAAACAAGTCGTGATGGAATATATGTATTTATGTACCCTATACTCTCCACGAATAGGCGACGCGTATCAGCCGTCCATCCGTCCCCGCCCTCATTTGTAAATCAAGCAGAAAATGTCGGAAGTGCCGCGTGGCCAGAAGCGCAGGCATGAAGGCACGGATATGGCAAGGAAGCGGCGACGCGTGCGTACCGGTAGCGAGGAGGCACCTGATGAGACAGCGAGCAGCCTCGGGGGCGTTGCTGTGTTCAACAGCGAGTGGCGAGTGTTGGCAAAGGCCGGGTGGACGTCCAAGCAGCCTTCTACCAAGTCTTTGGACACACGCTACAAATACATTCGGCCTGGAAGGCGACACGACGGCGAAGAGGGGACTGACTACCTACTTGGAGAAATGGCCGTCCTAAGGTACATTGCGAAGACGCGCCTCCTCGAAGTCGGTGCTGAAGAAGGTATTGAAGGCGGAGGCCGAGCTGAGGGGTGCTGAAGACGCCGTGGACTAATTGTGTTTTGTTTTGCTTTTGTTATAGGCACCAGCGCTGCCAACGACGATGAAAGAGGCGAGTGCGGCGATCTTGGAGCAGGTGCAGCTCCCGGTGAGGCGGCAGCGGTCGGCCGTGCCGCCGATATGGGTGCTGGTGTTCCGGCAGCCGGCGCCGGTGCCGCGCGTGGAGCGAGAGGAGGGCGTGGAGCTCGGAGAGGGCGTGGCACTTCACAAAAAGTGAGCGGCGGAAGCGCTGAAGGTGTGGGTTGGGCTGTGACGGTGGTGCGGTTCTAGTTACTAACTGTGTGCATTGTTGTTGGTGCAAGGTGGAACGTTTGGCGATGATGCGATGGCTGATGTCTGCCGTGCTGGTGCTATGGGTGCTGACGTTCTAGCAGCCGGCGCCGGTGCCGCGCGTGGAGCGAGAGGAGGGCGTGGAGCTCTGGAGAGGGCGTGGCACCTCACGAGCAGCGAGCGGTGGAAGCGCTGAATGTGTGGGTTAGGCAGTGACGGTGGTGCGGTTCTAGTTACTAACTGTGTGCATTGTTGTTGGTGCAAGGTGGTATCTTTTGGCGATGATGCGATGGCTGATGTCGCCGTGCCCGTGCCGCGCGTGAGCGGGAGGAGGGCGTGCATCCCGCTGCGTGTGATCCCGCGCGTCGTGATCTCGAGGAGGGGTGGAACTCGAGGATGGCGCGGAGCTAAAGGAGGGCGTGGAGGCCCTCGAGCCACGAGCGCTGCCAGCACTGAAGGTGGCGGCAGTGCAGTTGGTGTTGTCGACTTAGCCGTCAGAGCCGGGCATGTAACGCTAGCAGTGCGAGAAGGACTTGGTGCACAAGGAGGGCATGGGGGCCGAGGAGCTCTTGAAGTTCCGCGAATCACTAGCGGCCCAATATCCGAAGGTGTGTTTATGAGTTTGGTATTGGTTTTAACCACAACGTAACAATCTGTTTGTTGGTACTGCAGACGCACGGGGCCGTGATGTTGGTGGAACTACGGTGCAGACAGTCAGTACTGGTCGCGAGATCCAAGGCCAAATTGCTGTAGGCCTAGAATCACCACAACCAGGGCGCGCAGCACCAACTGAGACAGCAACTCCTACACGTACGCCTCCCGTCATGCTGCAGGATGTCTACGTGGACAAGCTAGTTGCATTTTCGCCCGAAAAAGATCGATGGATGAAAGCAAAGGTCTACAGACCAATTGGCACGGCGTACATTATTGGTCGTGTGTATCGCCTAGTCAAAAAAGGGAAGAACGCTTCGCTGTTCCAGATTCGATGGCTAGACAGTCAGTTCCAGAGCGCTGTGGAGCATATCAGCGTTGGGATGGTGCAGGTTGGCATCAAAACTACACTGTGCTTACACGAGTAAAGAACCCGGATTGGAGAATCCTCGTACGTCCTGATCCCACCGATGAGATCGACTTTGAGGAAAATGATTCAGATTGCGAAGAGGAAGAAGTACTTGAAGCTTTCGATCCGACTGAGTTACTTCCAGCCAGCCTCGCTGAAGTTGAAGCAATCAGAAGCATGCGCTTTGTTCCGTCTGGAGAAGTTCAGATGCCTTCGTATCTGTACAAGCACGGTGATGGATCGACACGAAGCTACTTGCGACCTGAGTTTAAACATTTGTTTGAGCATTCTGCCAGTTCCAGCTTCTTTGCCTACATACCGCTTTACTTTTGGCGTCAAGTGCTGCATGAAACTAACAAGTACGCCGTGGTGAACGGCATTGGGCTGGCGAACCAGTTCACACTTGACGAGCTCATGATTTTCCTGGGCATTCTATTCTTCATGGCAACGAACGATAAAGGCGAGTACGCAAATTACTGGGGTCTACAAGCGGAGGATCTAATTTTTGGTGGTGTTACAACTTCGCTTGATGGCATCATGACGCTGCATCGCTTCAAGCTACTGCGGCGATGTCTGAGCTTCAATGCGGTCCCTAACACACTAGATCAAGATGCTGCAGCTCGCATCCGACCTCTTCTAAACCTGCTAAAGATCACTGGTGGTCAGTATATTCGCGTTGGTCGAGATGTTGCGCTAGATGAAGCAAGTGTTGCGTGTCGTTCGCGTCAAGGTCGCCACATGATCGTGTATAATCCCATGAAGCCTACTGGGAAATATCATTTCCGGCTGTACATGGTGTGCTGCTCTACTACGTGGGTCCCGCTGAATTACAAACTTCACTGCAACCGAAGCGACATCTTGGACAGACTGAATGGTGTAGTTGACCAAGTTGAAGCGCAAAACCTGCGAGAGGAGCTGGAGGAAGTATCTAAAATCAGACAGCATGTGTTGGAGGTAACAAGACCGCTATTCGGAACAAATAGGGTTGTCAACATGGACAACTATTATACGTCCGTGCAGCTTCTCCAGGAGCTCCGACTGAAAGGCCTCTATGGTCGCGGCACTATCCGTGCCAACAGCAAACATTTCCCAGGTCACACTATTCTTCACAAAGACGACTGTACCCGAGGGGACTATCGCCAAGCTGTCTCGCACGATCACAGCATGCTTGCAGCGTCATGGTGCGACGGTAACGTGGTCAACCTTGTGTCCAATGCGGACTCAACGAGCATTACAACTATCACCCGCATGGTTGGTAACGAGAAGTAGTCGTTTCCAGCTCCAGAGTGCGTCGCTCAGTATAATACCAATATGCAAGGTGTTGATCGCCTTGATCAAATACGCGGGCGATTCTCTACTGCAGATGGTCCTTCGTACAAACGCTGGCACAAGAAGTTGGCGCTCGCGCTCATCGATGTGGCGAGCTCCAACGCGTATTTTACGCGACGTTTGGTACAGGCGGATCCAGCAACGCGTGATCCCCATAGAAAGTTTGTGATGGAGCTAGTTGGTGAGCTTCTCAATGGACAATGGAAGAATGCACCCAGCGACGGTCGCATGCTGTACAGCGGAGAATTGGGTGACGGAGGAGAAGGAGACCAACTCGACACGCCCTCTTCCCAGCCCTCTCCTAGTGTAGTTGCTGTGCTCCCGACAACTGCATGTACTTCCGTGGCTTCGAGGCAAATTCATGCCGAGAAGAGCAGAAAGCGGCGCCGCTGTATTGTTTGCCGATGGGAGGGACGATATCCTACCGAGGTAACCAACTATTGCCTCACGCATGGTGTCTGTTTGTGCCGAGTTGTGCACGACCGCCCCGCCAAGCCATGGATGTGTCCGTCGACGACTTCAACATGCTAGGATAAGTTCCACCAATTCTACTACCCTAACGCATTGTTTACAGATAAGGGAAATGTGAGGCGACACTCCAAATTCGCCTAGTCGAAGGATGCGCACGAGCCCAGGTCTCAAGTAGCAAGGCGGTCTGCTACCGCTCGCCAAATTGCGTACGGGGCAGATCTCGGAGGTGCCCTCGCTCACGCACTTGACAACGAAGGCGATGATGCTACACAGGGTCTTGCTGCTTTCGGGATTAGCGGTAATACTCCGCCAGGGTTGGTTGCGTTTGGGCAGTGGCAATCTTTCGACTGGACTTGTTGCGCCTGGACCAGACGGCGACAGCCGTTTGATGATAGGCCTGAAAGTGTGTTGGCTAGCAGACTTAGTGGTGCCCGTCGTGATGTTCGCGAAATTTGGATGCACTAGTGAACGTGTGGTGAAGCCCCGCCGACGTGTCCGTGTTGCCGTTCTCACAGGCGGCGAAAAACACACACGAACTGAATGCGGCGGCGAGCTCCCAGACTTGCCATA
>NW_003303755.1:179428-180635 GCF_000142945.1 Phytophthora infestans T30-4
GAGTAGCAGAAGGTCGGCATGCTGATTTTACGACTTGCTGCAAAATGAGGAGTGGTGGTAGTGGTGACCTCAGCGCCCCGAGAAGACGCCTTGATGGCATGCCGCGGAGAAAACATGGCGGAAAGCCACTAATCGCCTTTCCGTAGGTCCGCTTGAGGCTAGCCAGCCGAAGCCGCAGTTGACGGGCCGGCCGCTTGGTCTGCATTCGGCGGGCCACGTAGGCCCATGTAATTCGTAAGCCCTCCCTTTCGAATTGGAAGGCGATCTACACCAGCAGCTTATCTTCAGTGTCTGTGAAGGTAGTGCGCATTAGTCTTGAGTACACTATAGAAAAATGGGAGGTCGGATAGGTGCATTCGTCTTGCCTTTTGTATGTTCTGGTGACTGGCTGTCAGGCGATTGACCGCTAGATCCATGGTACGACCGCGTAGAAAGGGCCGATTACGGTCGTTGGAGCAATAAAATACTGTGCGATGACCAGACGATCCAAAATTACCTTGAGTACACTATAGAAAAATGGGAGGTCGGATAGGTGCATTCGTCTTGCCTTTTGTATGTTCTGGTGACTGGCTGTCAGGCGATTGACCGCTAGATCCATGGTACGACCGCGTAGAAAGGGCCGATTACGGTCGTTGGAGCAATAAAATACTGTGCGATGACCAGACGATCCAAAATTACCCCCAACCTCTTTTTTTCACAGCTGCGATTGGTAGTTATAAAACACGGTTGGCAGAGTTGGACCTTGTTTTGGTAATGGTGTTAAAGGGCGAAAAATGCGCCCTCCCACCGCGAGGGCGCATTTTTTTAAGGGTTAATACAAATAATAATGTAATAACTGCCGATATAGATGATCGTATTGCTAATGGCCATCATGTATGGCACGTTACTTGAGCATCCTTTTTTTGCTCGATCATTAGAGACAAAAATAGTAGACATCATGGCAAACATAAAACTGTTAAAGTGCTCTTTGAACACACGGCAGAAAGAATTTGCAACATTTGATGTTGCTAGACCGATAAGGGGAATGAGTAAGCAAATCTGCTTCTTATATCCCTGTTTTTTAAGGACATTTGGCTATTTCATACTAGTATTGGTCCTTTTTATAAGACCAAAAATGCTAGAGCAAAAATATCGGGACAAAAATGTTAGAACAAAAAGCAGCTTAAAGTTTGGCATACTTTCGCAGTTTATCGAGGTACAAAACTCA
>NW_003303755.1:180735-182692 GCF_000142945.1 Phytophthora infestans T30-4
GACGTCAGCTTCGCCGAGCGGTCCGACGGCAGCAAGTAGAAGGGTGACACCGGACGGTAGCACCTCACCAGCATTGTCATATGTGCGCCCAGCGGGCTGGCGAACGTCGTGAGCGCTTTTACTTCCAAAAATTATATCCACGGCTTCGGCAGCTTCAGTTGAGTCCAGATTATCTCCACAGCCCCCAACACCAGCACCTACACACACAGGTTAGTATTTGCCGACGTCATTTGTGAATCAAACAATCCGAGACTCACCTGAAGCGCTTTTCGCCTGAGTCACCTGTGGTTGACGGCATCCCCCGCAATCTCGCGCAATATAGCCGCCTGCGGGTCCTGTATCCTCACCTCTGCAGTCTTGGTTTCCCTGATCCACGTCGTCTGTCACCTGACTGCCTCCGGCGGCGCTCCCATGCGTATCGCCACCAACTTATCGTCATCAGTCTCACGAAAGGCATGCAAATATCCCCAAAACAGACAAACCTGGCATGCGGCGATCGCCGCCGAGAAGTAGAGAATTTGACGGAGTAGCAGAAGGTCGGCATGCTGGTTTTACGACTTGCTGCAAAATGAGGAGTGGTGGTAGTGGTGACCTCAGCGCCCCGAGAAGACGCCTTGATGGCATGCCGCGGAGAAAACATGGCGGAAAGCCACTAATCGCCTTTCCGTAGGTCCGCTTGAGGCTAGCCAGCCGAAGCCGCAGTTGACGGGCCGGCCGCTTGGTCTGCATTCGGCGGGCCACGTAGGCCCATGTAATTCGTAAGCCCTCCCTTTCGAATTGGAAGGCGATCTGCACCAGCAGCTTATCTTCAGTGTCTGTGAAGGTAGTGCGCATTAGTCTTGAGTACACTATAGAAAAATGGGAGGTCGGATAGGTGCATTCGTCTTGCCTTTTGTATGTTCTGGTGACTGGCTGTCAGGCGATTGACCGCTAGATCCATGGTACGACCGCGTAGAAAGGGCCGATTACGGTCGTTGGAGCAATAAAATACTGTGCGATGACCAGACGATCCAAAATTACCCCCTACCTCTTTTTTTCACAGCTGCGATTGGTAGTTATAAAACACGGGTGGCAGAGTTGGAGGAAAAGCTAAAAGGGCGCAAAATTCGTCCTTTTACAAGCCCTTTTTCCACCTTGTTTTGGTAATGGTGTTAAAGGGCGAAAAATGCGCCCTCCCACCGCGAGGGCGCATTTTTTTAAGGGTTAATACAAATAACAATGTATTAACTGCCGATATAGATGATCGTATTGCTAATGGCCATCATGTATGGCACGTTACTTGAGCATCCTTTTTTTTGCTCGATCATTGGTAGACTTCCAAAAATGGCACAAAGTATTTTTTTGTACACGCAAATGTTTCGCACAGATGCTGAAGCAAATGAAGCATATACTCGTCACAAGCGTTACTCAGACGTAAATATCGTCTCCGCAAACTTGTGTTTGTGATGCTACTTCACCATCATCAGAAGTGGAGGACGTCATCTCTCAGTGCGGGTTTAGACTCGAGGACGGCAGACGTAAGACTTAGTTGTTGTACACGACCAAAACGTCCGTGCGAGTTTCCCAAGAGAGATCATTTTGAAAACGTCACTCAGGTACACAACCACTCCAGCTTTAAATCATGACCAGTAATGGGAAGAAGACGAAAGGAAAAAATTTCAAGACAGCGGAAATTAACCGTACATACATGAACGTATTTAAGTGGTGAGTTAGGACCTCACGTTGCTGTTATTGTCTTGCTGTAGGAATGCTGGTTCTTGTAGAAGCGAGACTACCGTTTGGAGCTGAGCAATGGCAAAGTATTGCGTCTGCCTACAACTCTCATTTACCAGTCGGTTGGCCGCAGCGCGACGGCGATAGCCTAAAGCGGAAGTTTCTTGGACTGAAAAATAAACGCAAACCAACTGGAGATCCCGACTGTCCTCAAGAAGTCCGCAAAGCCAAACAAGTGTTTAGA
>NW_003303755.1:186779-189004 GCF_000142945.1 Phytophthora infestans T30-4
TGATCGATGTCTAGGGCAGAAGGGCGACGTTGAACTATCACCCGTGCCTCTGGCATTGCGCTTAGCTCTCGTGAAACAATCAGCTTACCATCTTCTTCAAATAGAAAGATGTTAGCAAAGACAATGGTGGCTTCGCAAATGGGAGAATGCCGTGACATCGAAACATCTCTTACATCGACTTGCTTGAGCAGCACCTTACTGAGCCGTGGGTACTGCTTGCGTAGCTGCTGCATGCAACGCCGTCCAAGGGAGACGAGGGCGCTTCGCACCTCGATCCCGATGCACGTTCTGACTTTCGTTGTAAGTTGCTTACTTGTGCAAAAAAAATGTGTCCACAAAACACCTTCCAAAGTTCAGGGAAGAAGTCAGCCTTCGCCCAGACGGTTCCCAAGGCCAGTCAAGTGAGAAAGATGAACACCCGGACGCTAGCACCTCACCAGCATTGTCATTATGTGCGCCCAGCGGGCTGGCGAACGTCGTGAGCGCTTTTACTCCAAAAATTATATCCACGGCTTCGGCAGCTTCAGTTGAGTCCAGATTATCTCCACAGCCCCCAACACCAGCACCTACACACACAGGTTAGTATTTGCCGACGTCATTTGTGAATCAAACAATCCGAGACTCACCTGAAGCGCTTCTCGCCTGAGTCACCTGTGGTTGACGGCATCCCCCGCAATCTCGCGCAATATAGCCGCCTGCGGGTCCTGTATCCTTACCTCTGCAGGCTTGGTTTCCCTGATCCACGTCGTCTGTCACCTGACTGCCTCCGGCGGCGCTCCCATGCGTATCGCCACCAACTTATCGTCATCAGTCTCACGAAAGGCATGCAAATATCCCCAAAACAGACAAACCTGGCATGCGGCGATCGCCGCCGAGAAGTAGAGAATTTGACGGAGTAGCAGAAGGTCGGCATGCTGGTTTTACGACTTGCTGCAAAATGAGGAGTGGTGGTGGTGGTGACCTCAGCGCCCCGAGAAGACGCCTTGATGGCATGCCGCGGAGAAAACATGGCGGAAAGCCACTAATCGCCTTTCCGTAGGTCCGCTTGAGGCTAGCCAGCCGAAGCCGCAGTTGACGGGCCGGCCGCTTGGTCTGCATTCGGCGGGCCACGTAGGCCCATGTAATTCGTAAGCCCTCCCTTTCGAATTGGAAGGCGATCTGCACCAGCAGCTTATCTTCAGTGTCTGTGAAGGTAGTGCGCATTAGTCTTGAGTACACTATAGAAAAATGGGAGGTCGGATAGGTGCATTCGTCTTGCCTTTTGTATGTTCTGGTGACTGGCTGTCAGGCGATTGACCGCTAGATCCATGGTACGACCGCGTAGAAAGGGCCGATTACGGTCGTTGGAGCAATAAAATACTGTGCGATGACCAGACGATCCAAAATTACCCCCTACCTCTTTTTTTCACAGCTGCGATTGGTAGTTATAAAACACGGGTGGCAGAGTTGGAGGAAAAGCTAAAAGGGCGCAAAATTCGTCCTTTTACAAGCCCTTTTTCCACCTTGTTTTGGTAATGGTGTTAAAGGGCGAAAAATGCGCCCTCCCACCGCGAGGGCGCATTTTTTTAAGGGTTAATACAAATAACAATGTATTAACTGCCGATATAGATGATCGTATTGCTAATGGCCATCATGTATGGCACGTTACTTGAGCATCCTTTTTTTTGCTCGATCATTGGTAGACTTCCAAAAATGGCACAAAGTATTTTTTTGTACACGCAAATGTTTCGCACAGATGCTGAAGCAAATGAAGCATATACTCGTCACAAGCGTTACTCAGACGTAAATATCGTCTCCGCAAACTTGTGTTTGTGATGCTACTTCACCATCATCAGAAGTGGAGGACGTCATCTCTCAGTGCGGGTTTAGACTCGAGGACGGCAGACGTAAGACTTAGTTGTTGTACACGACCAAAACGTCCGTGCGAGTTTCCCAAGAGAGATCATTTTGAAAACGTCACTCAGGTACACAACCACTCCAGCTTTAAATCATGACCAGTAATGGGGAAGAAGACGGAAGGGAAAAATTTCAAGACAGCGGAAATTAACCGTACATACATTGAACGTATTTTAAGTGGTGAGTTAGGACTTCACGTTGCTGGTTATTGTCTTGCTGGAGGGAGTGCTGGGTTTCTGGTAGAAACCGAGACTACCGGTTGGAGCCTGAGCAAATGGCAAAAGTTTTTGCGTCTGCCTACAACTTCTAGATTAACCGAGCCGGGATGG
>NW_003303755.1:189104-190440 GCF_000142945.1 Phytophthora infestans T30-4
GTTTGTTCGCCCGTCACAGTGACGGGAACTGGAGCAAGATGTACCATCTTGCTCAGCCGACACACGAACACCAAAATTCCGGTGTTGCCGTGTCCGTCGGCGGGAAGCCCAAAGATGAAGTCAAGACTCATCGACTTCCAACAATCAGCCGGTACGGGCAGGCTCTGTAGTGGAGCCGAAGAGTGCCCTGCGGGTTTAACCCGCTGACATGTTTCACATGTCTTGACGTACCGGGCGACCCACTTGTACATGTGGGTCCACCAGAAGGACTGAGAGACCGACAGAAAGGTCTTCTCGCGGCCCAAGTGGCCGCTGGAGGGCGCGTCATGCGCCTCCGCGAGGATGTCGAACTTCAGATCCTCGTCGTTGGGTACAACCACCCGTGGAGGATTAGTGGGCTCTACCCGATAATAGAGGAGGCCCTCCTTCAACTCATATCGGTGGAGCCGTGAGCGCTGTCGCGACGAGAGCCAGTCGGACTTCGCGCTCGTTCCGGCCTTAAGGAACTTGACGATAGGCGCGACAGCCTCATCGTCCCGATACGCCATGCGTATCCGATCATATAGATCCGTTGTCACCCGCGTGATGTGGGCCAACTCATAGTCGGGACGCCTAGAGAGGGCGTCCGCAAGCACGTTGAGCTTGCCCGGCTTGTACTCGACGCGGAAGTTATATTCCGCGAAGAAGGACAGCCACCTCGCCATCCGTTGGGAGAGGTGAGGCGAGTTAGTCGCCGTCCTCAAGGACGCGTGGTCTGTGTAGATCACAAAGGGCGTAGAGCCCAGAAGGTGAACACGGAACTTCACAAGGGCATATTTCATTGCCAGGAGCTCCTTGTCATGGACAGGGTAGTTCCGCTCGGCGGCTTTGAGCTGCCTGGACTGGAATGAGATGACTCGTTCCTGTCCAGCCGTGTCGTCCTGCAGCAATGCACACCCGATGGCGTAATCGGAGGCATTGCAGACGACGCTAAACGGCTTCGTCTCGTCCGGCAGAGCCAGGACAGGGGCCTCTTGGAGACTGGCCTTGATGCTGTCAAAAGCATCCTGGTGCTCTTGCTCCCAGCGCCAGTCGACGTCCTTCTGAAGGAGGCTCGACAAAGGCTTAGCGAAGCCCGCGTACCCAGCGCTGTACTTGTGAAGGTAGTTGGCCAAACCCAACCACTTTCGAAGATCCTTCTGGGATCGGGGCGTCGGCCATGCTGCTATGGCCTTGACCTTGACTGGAACAACCCGAAAGCCAACTTGCTTAAGAAAAAAAGGGAAATTTTTCGCCTGCTGAGCCGAAAAAGAAATAGCTTAGAGGCCATGGGGGGGGGGGGGGGGGGGTGGGGGGG
>NW_003303755.1:190540-192060 GCF_000142945.1 Phytophthora infestans T30-4
CGTCTGTACGAAGGTACGCAAAGGGCGGAACAATTGCGTCACCAGGCGATTGAACGTCGCCGGGGGGTTAGACAAGCCCTGCGGCATGACGAGCCACTCCCAAAGCATGCCGCTTGGAGTGCTTACCGCGGTGAGCGAGATGTCACTCTCTCGCATCAGGATTTGGTAGTATCCGTCTACCAAATCCAGCGCACTGTACAGTACGCTCCCGGCCATGTTGTTCAACAACACATCCTTTCGTGGGATCGGTGTTTGGGCCGGCACCGTTGCGTTGTTCAGCTTGTTATAAGCGTGAACCAGACGCCACTTTCCGTTCGGCTTACGAACGCAGAAAGTCGGCGTCGAGTGCGGGGATTTCGACTCCCGCACCATGCCTGCCTTCGCTTTCGCGGCGAAGAAGGCATCAATGACCTCGCACTGTTCGCGCGGGAGAGGCCATTGCCTCGTGACACAATACTTTGTGCCGGGCACGAGATCAATCTCGTGCCGTACGCCTCGATCCGGTGGGAGCTGGGTCGGTGGGTGTTTATTCACCACGTCCGCATACTCCGTCACCAAAGGATACACCGGATCCTTGGGGTTCTTGAGAATCTCAGAACCCAAGCGCGCCTGACGCTGCTTGTTCATGTCTTCCAGGACGTTCTCGTCCAAGACAGAGGAGGAGTTCAGCTCCTCCTGAGTGGTCTCAGGTCTTATGAGTACCATCTCAGCGATCTCTCCAGCCTTGAGGTTGGCCAGGAAAGACTCAGCCGTCATTTCCTCGAGGTTCAGTATCTCTGCAACCTCTGGCAACGGTTCCAAGTGGACACCAGATGCCTTGACGGGTAAACCCGTCTCGCTATCGAAGATGTGATAGCACTCTTCCACCGGCCTTGTCGGAGGAGCCCGGGCCCTGGACTCCGAGTCGCTTGAAGCGACGTCGATCGGAACGAAGTTCGGATCCGACTTGAGGCGGCGGCGGCGTCTTTGCCGACGGCTTCTGTGACGGGGAGCTTTGCTGCCCACGTCTAGGGATGTCGTCGCTACGACATCCGAGGCACTCGTGGCCTCGTGTGGTACTGTTGTACCCACACAGGAAGCGTGTTCAACGCCTTCCTCTTCAGTTAAGGTCTGGGCGACCACGTGTGGCACTGTGTTACCCACACAGGAAGCGTATCCGACGTCTTCCTCTTCAGTTATGGTCTGGGCGACCGTGAGTGGAACTCTGTTACCCACTCTGAACACGCTGTTCTCAGTGTTCATGACAGCTGCAGCTGTCTGCGGAACTAAGTTACCCGCCTGTGGACCTAAGTTACCCACTTGGCCGGCGCCTCTTCTGGGGCGCGGCCACCATCAAAACATCCTCGGAGTCGTCATATACGTCGACGACTCCCAAGCATCTGCCGGGATGCTTTGGTACCCTGGCAGCCCTCGCGGGCGCCCCGGGTCCTGACAGAGGTGGGAAACATGACTCACCAATGCTCTGTCGGACTGCGCAGGGCGGCTGGGACCGATTGCCTTGCCTCGCCAGTCGATCCAGG